>NW_008246057.1:870971-877791 GCF_000691975.1 Corvus brachyrhynchos | reverse complement strand
TCCTTCCTTCCTTCCGAATTCCTTCTGAATTCCTTCCTTCCTTCCTTCCTTCCTTCCTTCCTTCCTTCCTTCCTTCCTTCCTTCCTTCCTTCCTTCCTTCCGCATTCCTTCCTTCCTTCCTTCCGAATTCCTTCTGAATTCCTTCCTTCCTTCCTTCCTTCCTTCCTTCCTTCCTTCCTTCCTTCCTTCCTTCCCTCCGAATTCCTTCCGAATTCCTTCGAATTCCTTCCTTCCTTCCCACAAAACACACGCTCCCTCCCTGTTTCCCTTCCCACAAAACACACACTCCCTCCCTGTTTCCCAAGATTTGTCCACAGTTTACTGAACATAAAATATTAATAACACTATCACGACACCTCTCATTAGCCAAGGTTAACAGTATATGATCCCTAAAGCTCAGCACACAGCCGAGTCAAAGCCCTGTTCACCTGCTGGGTTATTACAGGCTATAGGCCAGTTTGCATCCCTCCTAACCATCATGGTAATTTTTTAATTCTTCACATGTGAACTGCACTCTGGGACCTCATCCTGTATGGGCACATGCAGTGCTTGCTGACTTTAATGATCACACCTTCCTGCTTCCCCTTTCCTGTGCTATGGGCAATAGCTCACATGGCATCTTGCCCAGGGAGCTGGATGAGTATGGAGGCTGCCATGCCTGCCAAGCCTCAAAACATGTTTGAGAGGAGGGCAGTGGAGCCAGCCAGCACACTGGGGTCTGCAGGCACAGGTGGGCACAGTCAAAAGGGAAACAACCACTGGTGTGAGACTGAGCTGTGTCCTGTGAAGCAACACGTGACAGTGCAGGAGCTGGACTATAAAAAAAGGGTTTTGTTTGTGTTAAGATAAGGACAGCATATGGCTTTGTAATTGGCTTCAAATCCACTCCTGACTTGGCAGAGTTTAGCTAAACCAAATCAGTCTTTTGGAGGTTAGGCCAAGAGCTGCTTCAATTTCACAGGCCATGTTGCATTTCATATGATGCCTATTTATAAAATCTCAGCTACATTTGTAAAGTTAGTGTAGAAACAAAACTTCTGGAGAAAAACCAACTTTACAAGAGCCATCTGTGTCCCTTCCCCCCTTTAAACTCAGATCACAACTTTAGCAAGTTTCTTAGTTCAATATGAACCATAAAAAAACTCCAAAGCTGAAGGCCTCCAAACTTTTGTTGACATTTTGTCTAATGAGAGAAGACAAATTCTGAAATTTACTAAGAATATGCAGGGTTTCTGAAGTGATGTTATTTCATGTTGTTCTATTGGCCACAGAGTTTTCTCTATGATTATTCAATTCAAACTTGTTCTGGTGTATCTGGTATAAAAGCAAGAAACATCTAATCGTTCAAACCCATTCTCATCTACAGGCTAGGAGCTGTGTGCAGAGATGAATGCTGTTACCAGAGATACTAAGCTGAAATCATTGCTCTCCGAAGATCTGACCCAGCAGTTATGTTTTAGACTGGGATTTATGTACACATCATACTCTTCCCAGCCATATTTGTCTGCTTTCTTATTATGGTGATGAGGTGAAATGTTTGAATACTCTTGTCTTTGTGAGAACTTCACAGAACATGACTGTAGGATTTTTGCATATCCCACTTAGCTGTCTGCCTGCAGTAACAAAAGTACAGGGCAGTGAGAGAGGAAAACTGCTTATGTGCATGCACTTATTGTCATTAAAAGAGTCAAGCAGTTTCCTGCAGTAACTAGAACTTGAAAAAAACAAATAAACCATAAATCTGTCTAAAACAGAGCTCATGCTGCTTCTGCAAAGTGCTTGTTAGATCCCTGATGAACCCACTGAGCAGCTTTTGGATGTAATGTACTGTGGCCCCTCTTTTAGGAAAAGGCAATTGAAGCAACTGCTTAGAGCTTGTCTGATGGCTGCATGATTTTCTATTAAATAGACACAATGACCACCCCAGCTTGAGGATGTTATCTCTATGACACCATTGGCATCTGCATCTGATCTTTTTGAAGTCTGTATGAATTCTATCACACAAATTCTCTGCTGAAAGGACTAGCTCTCTCAAGAACAAGAGGCTAGAAGGAGAAATAGATTACCTTCCCCATTGGCCATCAAAAATGAACAGGAAATTCTTACCTTCTGACAGCTCTGAGCAGTTCAATAACTAGACTGATTTGTTATTACTGCTGCTATTCCTCCAAAAAAAGCCCTTTGCCTCATGCACCTTTTCCCTTTTCTTTATTTAAGTAAGTAACAAATGAGGAAAATAAACCTTAAGTAGGAATGCCTGATCTGCAGTGTCAATATTACTAGGAGCACATATTTATCTACAGCATTGTGCTGGCATTTATCCATTAGAGAACATTAAGGAAGAGATCTGTGCAAGCCTGGGGAATATTAAGTCCGCAGGCAGCCAGACCTATTCAGCCACAGACTGGCAGTGGCAATTACAGAGCTGCCTCAGGTGAGGAGCACTCATTTAACTGAGCCTCCCATGCTCTGTGTGCAGCTTCACATGGATCTCCAGATACTGAGCATCTCTTCATCATGCCTGTGCAGCTGGCAGCTGTTAAAACAGGGATGAAATGGCCTTCTCTCTGTGACCTTCTGGCATTCTTGTTCTATGGGTCTTCTTCCCCTTGATTATGTCTTAAACCTAAATCTAAGCTGTCCTTGGGATCTCCAAAGAACCTCTTATGTTGGCAGGTGCTGTTCAGTGGAAGAACTGCCTCAGTACCTCCAGCAGAGAGGGGTAGATGTGTGCACAATGGAAAGAATACCAGCCAATTTCTGAGGTTTTGCAGCCTCAGGAATGTTTTGCTTACTAAATAGAGTCATATTCTCAGCCGCAGAGCTTACATGAACCTTGACCATACTGGCTAATGGAAATTTCCTCTCGCCCGGTGCCCTTCCTGCCCAATAGATCTCCATGCCTATGAATAGCTAATGTATTTCACAGGAGCAGCCACAGAAAGATAAATTAATTTAAACACTAGCAAAGATTCCAAAGAAAGAAATACAGTCAACAAGGCAGAAATTCACACCTCAGTCTTCTGTTTTACAGCACTGCATGCTCACCCCTGAGTTTACCCCACCATCCTGCAGGGAGTGCCCTGGCAGCCAGGAAGGCCAAGTGTGCCCTGGGGTGCCTCAGGCACAGCATCACCAGCCGGGCAAGGGAGGGACTGTCCTGCTCTGCTCTGCTCTGCACTGGGGTGGCCTCACCTCGAGTGTTGGGGCAGTTTGGGGCACCACAACATAAAAAAGACATTAAACTGTTAGAGAGTGTCCAAAGGAGGGCAGCAAAGATGGTGAGGAGCCTTGAGGAGAAGCTGTATGAGCAGCTGAGGGCACTTGGTTTGCTCAGCCTGGCAGAGACTTAGGGGAGATCTCACTGCAGTTGCAACTTCCCGGTGAGGGAAGAGGAGGGGCAGACACTGATCTCTTCACTCTGGTGACCAGTGACAGAACCCAAGGGAATGATCTGAAGTTGTGCTGGGCTGGGTTTAGGTTGGGTATCAGGAAAAGGTTCTTCCCCCAGAGGGTGGTTGGGCACTGGAACAGCTCCCCAGGGCAGCGGTCCCAGCCCCAGCCTGGCAGAGTTCAAGAAGCGTTTGGACAATGCTCTTGGGCACGTGGTGGGACTCCTGGGGATGGTGCTGTGCAGGGCTGGGAGTTGGATTCGATGATTCCGATGGGTCCCTTCCAACTCAGCACATTCTATGATTCTGTGTGATTTCTTTCCACTCTCCTTTTATCCTAACTCAGTATGAATTAACTCCTCTTTTTTTTTTTTTTTCTTGTAGGAATATTGCTCTAGTATAATTCTGTTATATACAAATCTATATCTTGCAATTTAAAGTTTTCGCTTAGGGAAGAGTGTGCAGAAATATCCATTATTTTTACACAATTAAAATTTTGAAGTCAGTATTTCATTACAGGTTAGGAACACAGGGGGGCTTTAAAAATAATTTTGCATTTTCCAATCTTGCTGACTTGCTGAGTTTTCCAGCCTGAGATCTGATGAATCAATACTACATTATTATTACTAGCACCTGCAAAAATATAATTAGACTGCTAAATATTATTTCAACGCTTTGAAAATCTCCTATCCATTTCAATCAGCTGCCAGCTCATGAGAAGGATGTGGTGACTTATCGGGAGAGCAGAACAGCAAATTTCTTGGAGTAGCTTGGAATGATTCACAGGAGAGCAATAGTGGGAATTGCAGGGCTCACAAATGATGATCAATAGACAATCTTGAGAGTGAAGTCCTTTATGCAGCCACAAGATATCTACACCAGCAGTGGGAGTGCTCTGTGTGAAGCCATGAAGCAGAGTGTGAGGATTGGGTCACGGGCTGAAAATGGTGTGAGGCTCATTGGATGGTCCTGTGGACACACTGTACCAGTAAGCAGCACAGATGGACTGTGTAAAGCTTGCTGTGTTCATAAATTAGTTTGGAGTATCTAGACAGGTAGGCTAGATTTGAGGCATCCAAAGAAAGTGTGCTGATGGCCCTGTGTGCTTTTGCAGCTTTATCTGGCCAGCCTGCAGAAACTGAACTCCCAAAGATACTAAAAAAAATTGTTGGAAGATTTTTCAAGGGCTACAGACCCATTTCCTCAGCCATTTGTCCCTTTTTAATGTTTGAATGCCTGTAAAACTGCTGTCAGTTAATGCTGATTTGTGTCTCACTGCAGTCTGTCAGAGTGCCTGCAGCCAATGTACGGGAAGCAGTGTTTGCTTTGGATATCACCATCTCTGACTTGCACACATGAAACAGTGTGAGCTGTTGTGAGTTTAATTTCCCCCACTGTTTCCACATGCCTGAAGATGGGTGGGATGGTGGCCTCCTTTCCACATTGCTGGAAAGGAGATGGTAATCCTTCTTCCTCTGGCCAAATGTAAACTGACACTGCTTGAAAAGCCTCCCCTCTAGCATGAAGCATCCCTCAGTGCACTAAATTAAGAGCCTGGCCCTAAAGAGTGTTGACCTTTCAATGCTCTCATACTGTCCTGCCTTTAAGAAATATGCCTCTCCCCCTTTCTCCACTCTTTTTTTCCCCTAATCTTTATGGTTTCTTTCTCCCTAAGCAGCTTTTTACAGGTACACTGAGGCAGTGAGTGCTACTGTCTGCTCCAGATGTAGCTTTTCTGAGTCAGGCAGAGGAGCTTCAGGCAAAGGTTCAGCCTCCTAATAAAGCAAGTATATTCTAAGATAAGAGCTGCATTAGGAATTGCGGATTTTCTCTTTTCCAAAGTTGATGGTTAATACGGAAATTTTGTGGGATTTTTTTCCAGTTAACTTTGGAGAGAAAATGCAGGGGAAGTTTTGGGTTTGGCTCTGAAGCCTGAATCTTCCTAATCCTACACCACAGGTCCTTGAATATGTTGTCAGGCTTAAATATTAATTTCAGATAGCAGAGAACTGTGGCAGGGCCTCATGTGGATCCCTGAATTTGGGACTATCTGACTTAGCAGACTTTACAGAGAGGGAAGAAGTTCCCTAATCACCGAGACCAGACCAGCACAGTGGATCACAGCTGCCTTGCAGACAGCTGGCTGAAGGATGGAAATGTTTTACAGAAGTAATATATAAATGCTGCAAGAACAGAGTTGGGCCAAAAATTATTAACAATCTATTAAAGCTCAAGGAAATTTCCATACCAGAACATAAGAATAAACAACTAGAGACTCCAAAGTGAGCCTGGGAGGTTTGGGAAGCATCAAGAAATGGAAGGCTGACCACCTGCTTATCTCCTTTGCAACCCTGTGTAGTGCAGCAAGAGTTCATCTCAGGGCAGTAAGGAGCTGGCAAGGGCAGGTTTCACAAGCCAGCACACTCAAAGAGGGCATTTTTGTGCATGTTTTGTTTGTGGCAACACTGAAGGGATACAATGGTTTATCTCTGCAGTACAGATGTTTTCTAAATTACTACCTAATTTGAAGCAGCATCCCTAGAAAAGAAGGGACACTCTGGTTCATGAACAATGCTTCAAGTGATCTCCTGCTTGCTGCAATTTTAAAATGCCTAGTCTTTGAAATGTTTGCTATGACTGCAATATTTTTATATGGGGAAAAATTGTAGTGTTTGCTTGTGTGTTTTTAGGGAAGTTCAGATTCCTGGCCTGTCAGTCTGGCAAAAGCTCCTTTAATGAACTCAAAACATCATTATCTACACAAGTTTTTTGCACTGGATGGATAGAAGACAAGCAGAACATTTCCAGGCTTCCTCCAGAACTGCCATTTCTTTAGGCTGTAATTGTTATTTTAATAGGCATCCTAGTATGACATTCTCTTTTAAAACAAACCTTTTCCTTCTTTTAACAATTAGGCTCCTGTCAAACACTAATCCAGGCACTTTTGTGAGCTGAGCTGGTGACTGGTACTAGTGACTAGACACTTCTGGCTGCATCTTACTGCTTTGTTCCTCATAGGATCTTTTCCCAAGCTGTAAAATGTGGTGCCAGATTTAGTTTCTAAAGCCAGAAGAATAACACTAATAGACAGTAAATGGGTGTGAGTTGTCACATACACCAGCATCACAGAGTTAGTGCTATGTCTCAATTAGCAGCAGACTGGAAATCAGTGGGAGCAGACAGTATTCTTCCTGGTTTCTGTTGCAGTTCTTGAGCTGTAGAGAAACTAAAAAAGAAGAGTCTATGTTTACTGGTGAGAAGAGAAGCCTGTTACTGTCACAGTGAGCAGTGTCCCTGACCTGCCTGCTTGGCGTTTCTGGATACTTGCATGGGTCAGTTTATCCCCACGCACAAAGCTGAACACTAACATGTAGGTAACTGATAAAAGCTAAACCATGCCTGTTTTCTGATGGGAAAAGCCAGTGTAA
>NW_008246057.1:836545-870858 GCF_000691975.1 Corvus brachyrhynchos | reverse complement strand
ATGTTAGGTGTGAGCAAAGTATAACTGCTTCTGGATATTCCTAATATTAACTGATGTTGCAGCTTCTGCTGGTCCTGTTTCATATGTGTAGGAGTATGTCAGTCCCAACTCTGTAGAAATCATCTGAAGTTTTACTACTGATTTCCATGGGGACAGAATTATATTTTCTCAATTGTGAACTGTTTTCCAAAGTACACAATGAACTCATTTTCCTGCTAAGATGAAGCAACAACTACCAGAGATTACAGGGAAAGTGAAATTACATCAACAGTTTGCTAGTTCACACTTGTACAAGGCATTGGCAAAGACTTTCAGGGAGGGATGCTCTAACTCATGGAGTGCTGGTCTGAAACACATTCTCATACAGTTTACACAGGCAGACTGCTATGTATAAAGATGACATAACCTGCTCTGTAACTGAACTGTCACTTTAATACTGGTACAAGACTTGAAATCAGTAAAGTCATCAGGTACTAAGAAAATATGTACCTCATCTAATAACAATATTTAAATATGCTTCTGTTGAATCAGAGTTCATAGATATCTTTTAAACATTTAAATATTTAATTACTTCTAATCACAGCCTCCATAGTTTAAAAACTCCTATCAGCCACACAACATTTCTGTTGACTAA
Organism: Corvus brachyrhynchos; assembly: GCF_000691975.1. Lineage (NCBI taxonomy): Eukaryota > Metazoa > Chordata > Aves > Passeriformes > Corvidae > Corvus > Corvus brachyrhynchos. The sequence continues at coordinate 870,224 of NW_008246057.1, read as the reverse complement.
AGTCCAGCTGTATCAGATAGGGAACTAACAGCCATTCTGTATAATTTCACAGTTTCTAAACCTCCCTTTTATTCTCTGAAGCAAGCCATGGACGAAAGTGCATTTCCTTTGAGAAGCACAATCATGTCACTGGCAAAGCTGATAAAAGGGCTTCTAACAGCTGAAAAGTTCACTCACATCATCAAAGAACAAAAGCTGAATGGCTGAAGTTAGTAACAGTGCAAATAAAGCTAATTCCACAAAACACATTTAATTATTATTTGTTTATTTGACCCTTATCTGAGACATTGAGGACGTATTCATGAGAATGCAAAGCAATGAGTTAAATAGTCAGTTGCTATGTATTGCCTATACACATGTATCCTCTTAGGCACTTTTAAATGCATTGATACACCCCAAGATAAGCAGAGTAAGCATTAGTGTACATCTTTCATATCAGACATCCCTGCAATATGACCTGAAAACTGAGAGAAGCAATTATATTAATAGAAAAAGATTCATGGACCAGTGATCTGTGGTTAAGCAGAATAGTCACTCCCAAGTCTGAGTTTGTCCTCACTTAGTTCTAATTAAGCACACTAGAAATAACTGTTGAAATTATGCTTAAGCTTATCCACTTTACGGCTTTGTGTAAAAACTGATAACAACACCAAGTCCAAAAATAGCATACTTTCAGTTTTTTGGGGCTAAACTGAGAGCTAAACAGACTTCACATAGAAAAATTCTTTTAGCATAGCAGGCTTCAGCCACAACTCAAAACCGTCAAAGGAAAGATGCCCAGAGCCTTTGCTATATCCTTCATATAATGCCTTTGAAGTCCCTATACTTACCTGACCACTGTAAATATACAATGGTGGCATTGGCCAGGGCTGAGGAGTAACATGCCATCTGTGTCTGGTGGATTCATGTCTGCTCTCCCTGAGGTTGGGAGGGAGATGCAAAACCATCCACAGTGGCTTTCACAACAGCTTTCACTTCCCAGCTTAGGCACATGAACACCCCAGCCATGCTCCAGTGCAGCACTGAGCCTGACCTTGCTGAGAATGGACATCACCATTCGTCCCTTCTTGTGTGCTGCCGTAACGAGCTCCATGGGATCCGCTCTGGATCCCACTCCAGTGCCCGCTCCAGGCTGTGCCATGGTGGTGCAGAAATACCCAGCTATCAGCACAGTTAGCAGCCAGTGCTGTTCCCCAAGTCCGGTGCTGGACCGTCCCTGAAAGAAGCTTTTCTGGACTCATTCCACACTGCAGCTATGGCAAATCTTGCTAGGCACGATTTGGCTCCATAAAGAAGTACCTCAGTGTCTCTCTTGCTGTTGAAATTTGACCATATGTACAAATTTAAAAAACTGGCAGGAAATGTAATTTTCCAACTTGTTTAACATGACATATAAATGATCTTTGCTGATTTTTTTTAGCAGATACCAATATCATTATGATCTTACTTCAGTTAAAAGTCCCTCTGGGACATATACATACCTCCACTTACTATCCTAAATACGTATGTTTTATTGCTGTTTGGAAAAACTAAATTACATTTTTGAGGAAAATGAACTGTTTACATTTCCCCCAATTTTCTTTGTAACTATCTCTCATTGTATTATCACCTCTTTTTATAACCTATTCATGTCAGCTTGCACAGCATGAAGAAAGAAAATGAGTGCTGCCAACAAAATATGCCAGCTTATCTGGTGTAGTCCTAAATCTTTCTCACTTTTGAGAAAAGTTCATTTTTCAGTTTGTAAGGAAAAGGAAAAATAGCACTTTTCTTATATAGGAGGGCCAAAGTATGCTCTTTCCTTAGAGTGAGAAATCGGAAACTCACTACTATCTCACTGATTTCTTTTGCTGGTGTCTGTACTCTTAGGCCACTGAAACATAACATTATACCTTTGCCCCGATAAGGTGTAGCTACATTACCTACACCCCAGTAATCACACAGTAATGGAGCATGAAACAACAAACATAAAAAGTAACATCAAATTGGAGATTTTGGGTTTAAAGAGATTCGAAAGTTATTAACAGTAGTACTTCACATTTTTGTCTTACAGCATAAATTGGGTTTGTAAAAAAAACCTGTAAACATCATTCCATAAACATCACTATCCTTATACTACTGATATACAGACAAAAAGAATGTCCAATGACTTTCCCCAAGGTCAGAAAACAAGTACCCACTAATTCAGCATGTGGTTTGAACTGTTCAGACAGTTTGAAAAGCAATCAGTGCATTTGTGATACTGGATTTGCTTGTTTTGATTTAAATTTTTGAGGGCAATGTCTTGAAAGAAGAAAGGCACTGCGAGGAAATGAACACCTTGGTACAATGCTTTACAGACATATGTTAGGTAACTCCTCACTTTGAATATGAATTCAGATACATCAATTAGCTATAAGTTCTCTTCTGAGTATTTTCAACACATTGAGTTTAGGCATAATTGCATTTTTTACCCCTGAAACACTTAATCAAGGCTAAATCAAAGAAAAAATTCGCTTTCAGAAGAATTCTGCAATATACAAAGAAAATACTTCTCTATTTGCAAAAGATGTGCCAGCTTTATTAAGTTTCCTTCATTTAGAGACTTACTTGTTTTTCCTTTTATCCAATTAATGCATTAAATCACTTTGATGTGTTGCTTTTTAAATGCGCAGTATCTGCAGTTATAAAAAAGTACAAGACACATCAGCAGCATTCATTTTCCCAAACTGAGACAACACCATGCTCATCTCAAGTACAGAGATGATTTTAAGGTGACTTTATTGTTCCCCCAGTGTTTAAACAAACCTTTCATCAGTTTTAAAGCTACACAGCTGAAGTGTTTTCTTCCCTATAGAGCAAGGATTTCTGTCATCAAGTTAGCATGAGTCAAAGAGATCCTGAGGAAAAATCAATGGAGAGCAAGTCTCGTAAGATGAGTGTATTTGAGAAGTGTTATCCTTTTCTTCCATCTTACACGTTTTCCAATACCTTCCAACGCAGAAGAAGCTAACATATGTGAAATCTGAGTGCAATTTTGTTGTAAGTAAGCTGTCTACTCTCTACCCTTACACACCCAGAGGTGGATATATATGCAACTTGCTCTGCACCTGTGAAGTGCCAACATTCTCAGGAAAGATACAGACAAAAATAAGATGTCTATTAATAGAGTATTCAGCAATAACCCCTTAAAAATTAGTTTATCAGTATTTATCAGACATCAAATATTACCTATAAGAAGCTATAATTCTTATTATTGAAAATAAAAACCAGCCACTTAGGAAAAATGCATAATCACACATACTCACACATAATCACATCTCTAAGCATGTTGAATAGAAGGACTGGCATAGTTATCAGTCTCTATATTTCACTGTCAAAAGATCAAAGGCACTAGGGACTTAGGTATGAATATAGACTAGACCACTATTAAAAAGAACCCAAACAAATCCAGAACTTGTCGGACTCCCAGCCCAGTCTCCAGTGTTTGCTTCTAGAAAGCCAATTCACAGCTTATTCTGCCCAACAGAGCTCAGTGAAGTCACATCTGTCAAGGACACAATAAAAGGACTTGTCTCAAATACCCAACTTTGCCACAAACATTAATATCTCTGCTTGTGTTGGTGCAGATTCAGGAGAGTACACTTAGAATAACATAACCTATTTTTATGGAAAGCTGGTGAGTTTTATTGCTATACAGAGCCTATGTGAACACATGTTAAATCAGATTTTTACTGATATAACTACACAGGGGACACACACACACACACACACACAGATTCCACAACCCATCTCTACCAAAAGTGGTTTATAAAAACTTCAAAATCACATGCAGTGCTCAACCCATGTTTGTCACCTATTGGGAGCTGCTGTTCAGTGGAGGTGGTTCAGCTCAGAGGAACTGTTGCATGTCATTGCCATGGCAATGTGGATGTGGCTTCCTGGATGACGCAATCTGATAGTCCAACTGCTCCGTGAACTCCTGTTCTGCCTGGAACTAAAAGCCATGCTGAGAGGGATTAGTACTTTCATTTCTTCAACTGCATGGTTGAAGAAATGAAATGGGAAAAGCTGGGACAGTCTTAATTCTTCATGAGAGGCTTTAGCCTTAAGTAAAACCTCTAGCTAAGGTTATATGAAAGGTTCAAGAAGGAATATTGGATGTTTTGCAATGAATCTGAAAACAATGTGTCTCTAGAGTTATAAAATTTCTGTCACAGACTATGGTTAAGTCTTTAAGGAAAAAAAATAAAAGATTTATATGAAAACCAGCATCTTTTCTAGGCTAATAAAATGTATTTTGAATCTTTTTCTGTCTTTCTGAGATATGCTTCCATCTTTTGTAAGCTTTTTTGTGCATTCTGTACTTGATGTATTTGAAAAATAAACTTGCTTTATGAGTGACTCTCAGTTTATGTCAGCACTTTCACAGTGTAAACACAGAAAGCTTTATATAATGTAGGTTATGTTTAAAATAAGTGTCTTTCTCAAGCTCGCAAGTATGCCTTTTTTTCCATTAACTATATGAATCTTAATGAGGTCAGAATCACGGTGTAAAACCGCAATAACAATGAGCTGAACCATGCCAGTGCCTCCTGTTTCTTCCCACTCTCGTTTTGGACTGAGCTCTGTTTCAGTTGACACAGTCATATACCCAAATATGCTGCAAGGGCTTAGCAATCACACAACGATAGCCCAGTGTAAAGCACTGGCCACTGAATCACTTCCTTGTAATTTCCAAATTACTGAGTTAATCTTTAGGGTTTTTTTCTTGATTTCAGCCTGTTAAGAAATGCCTGTCAACAGGAGTAGCAATTTCTACTCATTCCTCCAGTTGCTTAACAACCTTTACAGATTTTGTTTTCACAATAATATTTTCTTTTCAGATTTGGTTTCTGTACTAACCAATCATCAGGTTAATGCAAAAAAATAATAATATCCTTCTTTTAGCAATTACACAGCTTCCTACTATTTCAATCCCTTTGTTATTTTCTAAACAAATGCACAACATTTTTCTTTATTATTTCTCCATTTACCACAAGCTGTGTTACAGGTCCTAACAATTCTCTTGGAGTGACTTTACACTTCTTTGATTTCTGTTAGTTTTGAATCAGCATTCATAAATGTAGCTGTACAATCCTTGGATTGTTATGTTTTGGTTTCTTGACATTTCATCACATTTCTTTCCTGTTGTATTGGTTTTGCATGGCCTGCCAGAACCAATAACAAGGTCACTCCTGGGACATCAGTGTTGGTCAGCAAGCTCCATGGGACAAAAAGCATGGCACACACTCCTTCTACTTCATGTTACATGTGTGAGGAGTTTTTAAACTTTTTAATTTCCATTTCTAATGTCAGCCACAGAAATCTCCCAGTACTGTTTTGTGTGTGTTTTACCAAAATAACAGCTTTCCAGGGCTTATCAAGCTATGCTCTGTTTTGAAATTCTTATGTGAAAATGTATTGCTCATTAAGAACTCACTGGTCACAGTGGTACTTCTTCTATTCCTCAGTCATCTCTTTACAGGTCATACAATATTTCCCACAGGAAAAAAAAAGTGTTTCAGGAAGCTAAATATCTTCACCAACCGAATAGGAAATAAATGATTTTTCACCTTGATTGTCTTCAGTGCTGTGGCCAATAAAAGCTTGTCACTTGCTTTTATGTATAAATTCTAAGTCTGTCATCTCTTTCATGAAAGGCTAGAGCACCCAGTCATCCATATGTGGCCATTTCTTGCTTCTGTTGTACCTGACTTTAGCCTGCTCTCCCATCTGTCAGTCTCCTCTTGTCACTTCAAAAGCAGAATCTCAAAGCATTCTGGAATGTGGCTTTTTCTCAAGTGACATCTCAGGGTTGAGAGACACTTGTGAATATAGCTAAAAGGTACCACTTCACTACTGAGCTCAGTCTCTAATTTCTCTGCAGGCGATGCTGCCGGTAAACTGACAAGTGGTTTGAATTCTCCTTGACAGAAGGTTCTAGAAATGTAACAGCCCAGAGTCACAGCAGCTCAGAATGGCCAAAGTAACACTGAAAAGCCAGATAAATATTTAAGAAACAAAAGCTACCTCACCTACATGGAATAGTTTGTTTATGTAATACGATTTATGTCACAAACTGCAATTTTAAGAGCAGGAAATGCTATTTTTTTTTTATCACAGTATTGTGGTAAACACAGGATTGTGTTAGCATGGTACCTTCACTGCTGTTTAGAAATCCAGATTTTTTTTTTTTTTGCCTGTCTGGATCTTTAGCTAGGCAAGTCCCACATTGATGTAAAACATGCTTTTGCAATTATCTCTCTCCTTTTTTTTTTTTTTTTATTAGAAGAAATAAACCCTGAAAATTACCAATTTGCTTCCTATCTTGTCAGCTCCAGGAGGAGATCAAAGGATGACTATTAATATAAAGACTTGGGTGCTCTATAGACAAAACTTGTTTCTTCATTGCTGTTTTCCAATACTCAAGAGTTTATTCGAAGAGTCTCATGGAATATTAATTTTAATTGTCAACTAAAGATCTTTTGAGATCCCTACAACACAACAGTGTAGAAGAAATGGCCTGTATTAATTTTCTAAGAAAGTCCTTTACTGAAAGTCTGGACCAAGCAAGGTCACAGAAAGATTGATTTAAGCTAATGTTGAAATGTGGAAGCACAAAAATTAGAATAAATACAGGTTATGTGATCAAAGGGGTGTGACATTTCTCCTTTAAAGTTAAAATCATGTAAGACTTAATGAAGAACACAGCAAAAATCACAGCTAAAGGGGCTATACCTAGCAAAATGTCAGACATCCAGAACTGAGTGTGCATCAAATACTGCAATCATGTTTATACACGGGGGTTGTTTCACTGATCCATCATTGCCACAGATACAACCAGGAGTTCAGAAGAAGATTTGGCATAATGGAAGTCTCACCATCAAGCATTTAAAATAGCTTAATGATCTCCTCTTTTGCATAGTACACACCTTGGTTCAAGCACCAAGGACAATGCTTGTTTGCATTACTAAATTAGATCTGTTTGACACAAACTGGATGTGCACTGTGGCAACAAAAGTTAAACCAATCTCTATTGTGAACAAAATTTTTAAAAAAATTTATTTTTAAAGCATAAATTAGAAATTATTCTCCTCTGTATTGACTGACACCTCTAAAAATCACCCGTTACTTAATATTATGACTATGACTTTAAAATAGCAAATAAAAAGGAAAAGAATTCAGTAGAAAAAAAATATGATCACGATGCAGCTAGACGGGCGGAAGAGTATAAAGCAGCAAATCTGGCTTCTGGATGAGAGATTATTCTGCAAAATGTCTGTATTTTGGTCAGTGCAGGTGATATGCCTAGTTAATTGGTGAATAGAGCACAGCACTGAAATCAATGAAAAACATTGGTAACAGATGAGAACGTAGTTGGTGATCCACATACTGAGTATAGAAAAACTGATATGCTTATCTAGGAGATTATGTGATACACCTGCCCATGATTATAGGGGGACTGAATTCAATGGCTCAGGTCTCTTCAAGTTCTACACTTCCGAAAAAATGGTACAGGTATTTTAATTAAAAAGAAAATATGCAATCTGTGACACAGTGTTATAACTCTAGTAATTTCAATGGGTGGTCACTATTTCGCTTCTCATTAGCAGGAAATTGTCAAATAATTTAATTTGTATGCAGAAAGGCTTCAGGTTTGGTCCTTCCTATGAAAAACATCAGTGGAAAATGATAATCTTGTATATGAACTTCTTAGGGTCTCTCTATTATGGATGGATGGATAAGTTCTTTGAAATGCTTTGATACTGCATGGTTTACGCTTCTGAAAAATAACCTTTGTACAATGTGCTTTAATGTAAAGAATTTTGAAATCCTTGAACAGTAGAATACAGTTGTACAGCTACAGAACGTGTCAAATGTAGAAGTGCACGTTCACAACCCCTTTAAGGTGGACACTGAATTTCTGTTTGTAAATGTGTACAAATGATACTGATCAAGATCTGTAGTACCTATTGCATCAGAGGCAATAATTAATAAGTTAACAGTCATCTTAATGAGGAGAAAAAGTAATTATTTGTGAAGAACTAGTAAAGAGGACTAAAAATAGCTCATTAGTGTAAAAAAAAAAGATTATGAGAGGATTAGGACTAACGGCCCTAGAAATTAACTTTTTTGATTATTTCCTGAAATATCCTCTCAGTTTGACACTACCAGCTGGGATGCAGAATACAGTGTCTAAGCAAATAAAATTGTTCACCTCTCTTGTGCATATTCAGTCTTTGCCTCTTGCCACTTTAATATAAATTGCAACACTGACTCCTCATTAACCACCTACTACACCGCTTCTCTGATAAACCCAGCACTTTTGTCATTATTACAAACTGACAAACCTTGGCCCACCCTGAAATTTACTGCATCTCTGACTGTGAAAACTGAGAAATATTGGTAGCAACTTTTCAGAGACAACTAGCTCTCCATGTTTTTATTATGCATTCCCATGTTCTGGGAAACACTCCTGAGCGTAGAATTTAAAGTAAAATAATAAGTATGAGTTTTAGCTAAAGTAAGTTTTCTACAGTGTAAAAGAAGGTTTAAAACATCATGATTTTAACTTAATTTAGTATAACTGTAAAAGAAAGCTGATGCTTTATTCTAATCTTCCAGATGAAAGTAAGTGCCAGCACTATGTCAGGAGAAGTTTACAGTGCCAGCGATTTAGAACGAATTCATCCCCCTGCTTGGGAGGAAGGGATGAACCTCTTTTCCACTGCTAGGAAAATACCACTGATTCTGAGAGAGTAATTGCAGATTTACACCACAGTGCCTCAGATCAGAGTATGGCTTGTAATAAAGCTTCAATGTGTTTCAGGAGTGAAGACGCTTCTTCAAAGACTTTAAGATAAAGCACATGTTTTAGAGCTTTATTTAGCCAGGTTTCATTAAGGCTGAGCTTCAAGGAACTTGAGTGTCAAAGGTGACTTTCTATCAAAAAACAGTTTTCTCTTGCTCTTATATAATATTATATCACAAAGCACCCAGGATTTTGGACCATTTCTCTCACACTGCTTCCTCTCTGCCTTTTCTCATGAGTAGGGATGCTGCATAGAGGCCACAATGACTGGGCTTCTCCATCTTCACCCTTCCACCCTCTTCTTCCTCAACAGCCTATGGTTCACCAGGATGCTTAAAACCTGCATAAGACTTTGCCCCAGCGAAAGCCCTGACATCCACCCCTCCCCAAACTGCAGTGGTGGAGAGGAGCCCTGTACAACACACCAGATGCTGGGTCCTTCTAGAGGGAGGAAATTGTGATGGTGGGACATGGATGTTTTAGAGCAAGAGGGGAATGGCATGAGCATCAGGAGCAAGGAGAAGAGCCTGGGGTGAAAGTGTAGGCCCCACTGCCCTGAAAACCTTTCCACCTGGGGAAGGAAACTTTATCACTCGTTTAACTCTCCTTGGACACAGTCCAGCTCACAATTATTTTTCTTTTCATGGATGTTTTTCTCCTCACTCCTCAGCTTCCATAAGGCAAACCCATCCATTTCTGTTAGATAGCATGGTGTGTCAGTTTTCTGGCATTTGAGTTAAACAGTAACCATAAAGAAGGCTTGTGAGAGACAATAACTGTTCCTGATGTCAAGTCTTTCCATAGTAGGGAATGACTTTTAAATAACTTCTTTGAAGAATAAAATAGAATAGTTTTGTGGTAATTGTTTTATTTCCATGGAGAAGTGGAGGAAAAGCTATTGGTCTTATATTCTTTACCATGACAGCTTGAGGATGTGCATAAGTATTCCTGTTTCTGCCTTCATTCATTTTAATTTTTCTTTCCCATTTATCTTAATTTTGGTTTTGGTTTCCTTCTCTGTTTCTCTATGAATTGTTGTATTTCTTTTATTTTTGGAGCTTTATTCCAAGCCCTTTGCTCTCAGCTGCTCTCCATGCCCTGTTTTCCTGGATGGCACTCACTCAGCTTGTTAAACACTCTCCCTCCCATTGACTTCTTGGTGCAGAGATAGTTGGTTACAAACCCTTGATGACAATGGCAAATTGTCTCTGTCTGTGTAAGATGTTCACTCCAAGACTCAAGGATAGCCATTTTCAGAGAGAGGGTCAGTAATTTTAAGGGCAAACAGAGGCTGTCTCTTACAGACAACTGCACTCAAAGACAAAAATGCATTTATTCATCAACATCTATCTATTTCAATCCAATCTCCCCTTACACCTTTGGGGAAGGGTGGAAGAACCTTAAAAAGGATGAACAAATAGGCAAACCAAATTCATATGCAAAGTGGTAAGATGAACTGGTATTTCAAAGGCATGCCTGCAAAAAAAAAGGGGGAAAATATTCCAGTAACAGAGAAGAGGTGATTTGATGGAGAATACTATGATCCCAGAAGAGGAGGCACATTCTACGTCAAACACTTCAATAGATGTTTTTGATAGTAATTTTCTGAAAAGGGGTTTATTCTGATTCCTTTTATTTTCTGTTTTTTCCTTTTTGCATTACTGTATTTTGCCTTTGCCAGGCGTGACTCATACGCACAAAAATGTCTTTATCACAAATGAAACACATTTTCCGATTTACATGCTGACTTAGCCAAAACTCAAAGCTTTTGACTTTTAAAGTTTTAAAGTATTTGTAATGATGGCAGGAAGGTCTGATGTGCTTGAAGATATGAGGCTCATCATCAAGGAAGCAGTAAGCTCAGGTGAAGGCATAACAAACCATTTTTCCTCCATGACTGGGTGACCCTGTACTGAGGTGTAAAGGTCTGGTTACATACACACCACTGAGCATGTATCCATGGGACCAACGCTGGAAATAACACTTCTTCTGCATTGTGTGGCCACATAAATAACAATTTGTGCTTTAGAACAAGAATGTCATATCACTTGGAAAATATCATAGTATTTTGGCAAGTAATATTGGAAACTGGGAAGCATAAAAGGAAAATATTACCCCACATGGCCTGGTGCTGCTACTCCTTCCCTGTGTGAAAAGCAGGATGCTGGGCCAAATACCCTGCTGTTACTCCAACTGGGGAAGCAAGTTCCACATCAAAAATTTAAGATATTTTGCCAGTAATTTTTGTATTTGCTGCTGAGGTGGAATCTGGACTGTCTGATCACATATTCTTATTACAGTGGATAATTCACATATACTAAGCTTTATATGTAGAAGTGATTGACAAACACAGAGTACAATAAAAAAATAATGCTTGGTAGGAGGTAAGAGTATGTCCTCTACTTCAAGAGTTACCATGCCTGAGTTGGCAGGTCTGGTGCACCAACATTTCTAGAAATTACTGCAGCCTCATTCACCTGATGTGGTGAAGAACCTCAAACTGAGAACCTCAGTGCTTCTTAAAAGCCATAGTCCTCCCCCTGAGAGACTGTGGGGACATGTGAGAATTTCCTATTAAAATGGAAGTGGGAAGAAGAAATGAACAACACAAGAAAATATTCAAGAACTGGTCACAGTGCAGCGTGCCTCCACCAAGGACAGTCTGCACATTATCTCCTGGAGGCACAGAGCAACAAAAACTTTCTCCTTGTTCTTAGGGCAGCTATAGGCTACACATCTTTCTCCATGGACTGCTGCAGCTATTGCCAAGAGCTGTGGCAAAGGAAGCACACTAGTATCAAGCACTGTAATGCTGAACTAGCAGATAATACCAAAGCACCTACATTTTCTTGTGCTCACTCTCCTTTTCTTTCTTTCCTGCTTGTTATCACAACTATGCCATGGAGAGTTTTCTTTGAAGCATTCTTCTAAACACAATAGACAGCATACATTATTTATCCTAATGGAATAGTGTGCAAGGCACCCACCATATCTCACTTCCTCTGAATAACTTCAGAAGAGAACAGAGCAAGATAAAAACAGGCTACATTTTTATAGTCAGAAAATGATGAAACCTCACAGAAGGCAATTCTCATGTGTATGAGGTTGCAGAAGTAGGAGCAGCAGGAGCTAGAAAACCCAACTTTGTTTTCTCCTGTGCTACTGAGTCATTGAGGGAGCCGGGTCCAGGTACTTACAGACTGACCCACATACAAATCCAAGAGCAATGCGTAATTAAGACAACTTGTTGGGAAGGGCCCTCAGATCCTGACTATCTCTACAAAGATGACTGAAAGTTACTTCTGTTTAAAAATGGTTGTGTACTTTCTCTGTCTCAGACTCCCAGTTTATGTAAAATTTTCACACCTATGAAGGAGTGAACCCCTATGAATTTTTTGGTAAAATGAACTGCACAAATGTAAACTACTCCTTGTATGAGAGAACTGTCAACACTGGGAATTTGACTTCTTTACACATCAGCAATAAGGCATTTTTATAGAGGTTCCACCATTTAAAGGGCAGAGAGCATTTACTAGTGTAAATGAACAGTACTGTAAATGAAGACTGCCATTATTCTGTTGGTATGAAAGCAGCAGCAAACATGCTTCCTCAGTTTAGTTTTGAATTCTGAGCAGAGCTTGTATTTCACACAGTAATAGTCAGTAACTTCCATGGACAGGGAACATAATTACAGTGTCCTAGCTCCAAATGGCTGAAGGTTGTAAAGGATAATATATAGCATCTGCTGAATCTGCAGAAGAAAAAACCTAACACAATAAAGAGCTCCCTACTGGCACACTCCTCCTTTTTCAGAAGGACTTTCCAATAGGCACACAGGCAGGTGTTTTTTGATGGTTATATCTCTGCAGTTGGTTTGACAACAGCCTTTGACAGCTGTGATGACAGAATGGGAACAGACTATCCTCTCAGTTATTCCAGGTTTTAAAATCCAGTCATGCAAAAGCTAGGAAAGTTTGGAGTTACCCTTTCCTTTTGTGCAGCAAATTCCTCCTAGTGCCGTCTGAAGGATAGATACCACTCATCCCATAAGGATTTCTGGAGTGCAAAGATACTCACATTTCCACAAACTGTTCACGTGTGTTTTCCAGAAACTCTTTCTGTTACAACTTCTGAACAAGAAACACCAAAACTACAGTCTCGTTCTGTGAGTCAGGAGCTGCAGAGCTCAAGACAGTAGCACATGCTTCCAATCACCCCAGTCATAGAACACTGTGAACAATTATGATCTGATCAAGTTCCGTTATTCAGCCATCTGCAATTCTCCCCAGATGTTCTAGATTTATGGAATATTCCAGTGGCTGGTGCCATAATCAACCTTTGCTTTTAGATGTTCTTAATCCCAACCATGCGATAGGGAACCTTAATTAGTGACAAAGGCACTGTTCCTCACACCTCTTTGGGTTAGTGCACTGTTAAAATACAAAATGCTGGATTGTATCTGACTGCATAGCATTACAGGGTGATGCCAAGTTACCTTTCAGAATTTCTTCCAAGAAGCTGACTCTGAAGGTGAAGAATCCTTTAATGAAAGGGAACTCTGCCCTGAAGATCCTGTCCCTGCAGAGGCTGTGCTCACCAATGTTTCATTACAAATATCATCACCTCCTGGACTCTCCATGGCTTCTGTAGTCACAGAGATGAGTACAATCACTCCAATAACTTTGGCCAATGTCATGAGCAATCCTGAACATTTAAGCCAGGACCTTGGGAGAGGAGACAGATGGAGAGCAGGAACAGCACAGGAGTGCCAAGGGTCTGTGCTCCCATCAGAGCAGGTTTCTCAGTAGATGACCAAGTCTGAAGTTACACAATCCATATCCAATTAGTCTGCTTGGATCAATCCAGACTCTAAGAGTTCCTAAATCTTTACGAACTTCCAGAAATCTTTAATTTCTGTTATCTAGGACAGACTTTTATAGTTTACATCATCTCTGTCATCAGAAAAGCACTCTAGTTGCAATAATTCTTCACACTGTACTTCACTGCAATTTATTTATTTGACTGGAAAGGAAAGGATAACTGAGAAAGAGAGCTTTTATTGTGATGTGCTCTTTATTGCAATGCTTCCCACATCCATGCCCATTTGTATTCCATCACCTCTGGGTTATGAGCAATTCTGTCAATGGGGATTGTCATGGCTGTAAAGACTTAACTCCTAATACCTTCAGATTAAAGAATTTTTCCCAGGCACTTTTTTTTTGTTCATATTTTTTTGTTCATATTTTCATAAGGGATAACAGTTAAGGGGGTTTAGAGGTTCAGTGATCTCTCATTGCCAATCCTATTTGCTTGTTTTCTTTGCCAGGAAGGTGATAAAATGTATTTAACCTGAGCCCCTCTGCAAGATCAGATTTTCTCTACTAAATGTTCTCTTGTCTCATCTCTAGAGTGAAACTTGGCACCAATTTCAGCAGAGGCAGAACTGAGCTGTAAACCCCACTCTCCTTTAGTACCATTCATATGATCATACAGGTATTCAGGATACAGATTCAGATTATAAAATTGTCCCAAGAAAGCCACCAGCTTTCATTGCTTCCTTCAGCAGTTTGAACCATGGGAATATTGGCTAAATTCTTTATGGTATATTTGGCTGATGTTGGGATGAAAAGTAATTTCCTTTTTGTCATAGGAAGACTGATGAGATTGAGAGTATTGTGTTCTGTAGGCATCTGGATATGACCTCTGTATAACCTAGCTCCCCAGCACCCAATTCTGACTTCACCTGGACTAAAGAAAGGCCTGGTGGCAGAAATTGCTTCTCACTGTCCCAGAACATGGAGTTGGGGCAGAAAGAAAAAAGTCACAGGTGCAGAAAGGGTAAGGTTAAATCAAAGAAGGTTTACATAAATAAAGAAGTTTGTGGATGGTCAGAAAAAAGTATGAGAGAAGAAATACAAAGAAATTAGAAGGGTGACAGGGAAAAGACTGTAATGTCAGGTTAGAAGCATCTTGTGTGTTTCCAGGTGAGAGTGGTTTTCTTTATTTAGTTGAAAAAGTCAACCTAACCTTCCATTCTCAGAGAAAGAATGAACCCAGACAACTTTCAGTTTACAGTTTTCAGCTAACCCTACTATTGATGTTTCATTTCCTACAAAATAGTGGGCAGTCACTAAAACATGGGTATGCTTTGTACACAAACACCAAAGGTCATCAAATGAACCATCCTCTTTATCCCACAGCATAATATAGTCAGAAAACAGTTGCAACAGTGATCAGAGAGATCTGTCTGAAATTTTTGTCTGGTGCTAGAGACACATGGATCTGGGGTATGCTATATACATGAGGAAGCAATGACAGAGGAATGGCTGGGATGTTCTTACGGAAAAGAAAAAAAAAGTGTATTATGCTGACCATACGCTTTTCTTGGCCCTGTGGGCTACACTCAGCTCTGTTATAGTGACATAATTTACAACAAACTTGATTTAAACTGGTTGCATTAAGGCAACTGGGAATACTATATGGCCTTTAATGTTCTTAAGTTTATTTTGCAGTGAGAGCATGATGGTTTCTGTATAGGCATATGCTGCTGAAATGGGAAATAGGTGGGCTGTTTGATGAGTCTGTCAGCTGGCAATCACTACTTGGACTGCTTCAATGTAAATATAATTTTCTCAGACTTCAGTACTCTGGGTCCAAGTCTCTTTTCTGTTAGTATATACTAATCTATCTAATTCTTGTTATTATTTATTTTCATCACAACCAGAAGACAATCCTGACCTTTATTGTTTATCCACAGGATGTATTTAGACAGCTTGCAGAAAGTGATGGTGAGAAATTTTCCTAGTGCCACCATTTTATTTCTATGTTTCTCCTCCCCCTTTACAGAAGTTCAGTGTCTCAGTGCTGCACCATGAGGAAATGTGCATTTCCAAGCAAAGTCCCTGGGCAGTTTTCACTTTGTAACGACAATAAAAGTCAGAAGTCATGCTTAATTTCTTAAATCAGATTTTCACTGTTAAATCCCACATTAGATGATGTTATAGTTAATAATCACATAATCAATAGACAATGCTCCTAGTTGGATGTGCATGTTTCTTTTGGGTTAAATTTGCTCATTTAATTTCTTCTAGAAACTTTTCTGCCTGTGGTGATCTTCAAAACAGCTTTTCTTAATGTGTAAAGTTTTGAAATCTAATTTGTTCCTGTTTAGTATTAGACTCTCATTTTATTCTGATTATGTACATACACACCTGAAAATCAGCCTGGTTTGGTTTACCTTCTAAAACTGCTGCTGCATTCCTGTGCTTTATACCTATGGTCAGTGTGAATTAGGCATTTGGAATCTTTCTGTCACTCAAAGTTTTTAACTCTATTTATTTGAACATCTCTCATTGACATTTCTGCTTGTCTGATGGTTTGCAAGATGTTTTCTTTTTCACAATCCCACTGTGCAATTGTGTCACTTTCCATGAAGCAAGTGTTTACTACTGTCAAATTATCTACCTGTACAGAAGGAGCAATGGGATCTGCATGCAGTGTTAAAGTTCCTTTTTTGCTCCCTTCCAGTGGTAGTGGAATTTTATACCATAACTGCAAGCATTTAGGTCTATGATAATTAATCTCAAAAGACCGTAACAAGTCTGGCAAGTAACATTTGGGGGTTTTATAAGTACTGCACACAACATGCTTTCTAAGCAGCAACTAATAGCAGGCACTATTAAGCAGTCACAAAAAACACTGGCCCCATTTTCTGGAGAGGATCCATACCACTGACAACTTCTCACAGCTACCCTTCTGCCTCCTACTTGCCCTGTGTTTGTGCTATGGAGCCACCTCATCTCAGGGAACATTTAAAGAAGCAGTTTCCACTGGAGTGAAATTCCCAGTCAGCCCAAGAATCCCCTGGCGCAGATCCCTCTGGCAAAACACGGTCCCCTTCCTCACTCCCCTGCAATCACCCCACACATGGGCAGACAGAGGCATCTCCCACCTCTGGGCTGCAGCTGCTGCTCAGGAACGTTGGAGCAGAGCTGCGGAGTCAGACTGAATGGCCGTTCCATGCGGGGCTCTTTCCACCCAGCACACTTGTAGTACAATTAAAGGAGTGCCTCCCCTCCTCCTCCTCCTCCCCCCTGGCTCTTGTAGTATCTGAATGTGAACTTCTCCCTTAGATAGATAAACACTTGTACCCATATGTATACCTCTGGCCTTTAAGGACTTTATTCTGGTGCCTTTTTTTAGGATTTTCAGTTTTACCTGTCAGTTGCACTCACCACAGGCTGGCATTTCTTTTTCACCTGTATCGGGGGCGGCACATTATCTAAGACACATGTTTTTCAACCCACTTACCTAATTTCAGCAGAACTGGCATAAGCTGCTTTATTAGCAGTATTTATACAACACATTTGCAATACACACTTTAAAAAATTATTTCTCTTTTGTAAGCAGTAGTACTGGCATGAGGTTCTGATTTCAGGTAAAACAACCACTGCCCACTATAGCCCCTCAGCCAGTCAAACAGTCAAAGAAAGCAAAGCAAAACAAGTCAGTCAGACATTATCAGAGAGAATGGTGATTATAACAAACAACAATACAAGGGCAAAATGCATGGCTATTCAGAAACTGTCTTTTGGGGAATGAACAAGAGATCTGGAGCCATTTTTCACTAGGTTCATGAGAAAATGTCAGCACACAGATGCTACTGTACTGTCAGATTGTATCTTAATTTGGCCAAAGGGGACCCAGGCAGTCACCCCTCACAGACATTTTTAAAGGCCCATTACAAATCTGATTTATTGGTTGCTAAGAATCTCCCTGCTATAGTCTGCAGATTTTGCATGACATGGAGCTGAAATCCAGTTACAGATAAAGATCTGCTTCTCTGTATGATCTAAATCCATCTGAATTCAGTATTTCTTGGGCATCGGTCAAGCCTCCCCCGGTTTGCCCACCCCCTCTCCTCCTAATACCTTAAGGCAGTTTACTTCGGAATGAAGCAGAGCATTAACCTGTATAAAATTGCTAATTTGTATATAACTCTCTTGCTGCCATGGGGAAAAAAAAAAAAAAGAATAAAAGGAAATTCCTTTTGTTCTAAAGAGGCAGAGAAAAAATTTCAGGAACAAAAGAAATGCATCTGCCCAGCAAGAGAAATGAGAAATTGCTGGGATATGTTTTAGATATTTAGGCATGCTGCTGTTAACAACAACCATTCAAATAAAAATGCTAATTTGCTCCTGTTCTTTGATATTTAAAAAAAATCTGTTGGCTTTTTCCTCAAAAAAAATAAAAATCCCTTGCCTTCTGTGAAAAGCCAAAGATCATACGAGTGAGATGTATTTGGAATTACTGAAGAAACACCATTCAAACTTGCTCTACTCGAACTGCCCATTGTTACAATTCAGACAATGTACAACAACAAGCACAGCTCAACTTCGAACCGTGTCCCCGTCACAAGGAATTCAAAGTCAACAGCTCTTCCTATTTCCATAAACTCACCTCCAAAGCCTTCATTTGCAGCTTCTCTGGCAAAAATCTACTAGCATGGGAACAGTCATCTGACAATTGTTACAGAAGCACACAGCTTGTCTTAAAGCCTTGTGTTTCATGAAGGAACTATTCTAAACAAAGAAAACATCAAAAGCTACACAAGGATCGCTCACAGCAAGTCCAACTCAGCCCAAGTTTGGGTTCAACATCTGTCTGAACACAGTAGTGCCTCCCATCTTGGTTTTGTTCTGTGGGATTAAACCCCACCTAATCTCTTTAAGTGACCCCAACTCAGGTTCCAGCTATACTGCTTTACAAATCCAGAGAGAAAGAGAAGGAAAAAAAAAGGCAAGAAAGAGAAGGCAGCGCCTATCCCACCTTTCCATGGCTCTCATCCCGTCTGTCTTCGCATGATCTGCAAACCACCTGTACTGGATCCAGCCCATTCTGGGGACAGAAATTATCTTCCCGGTAGGTGTAGTCTCAGCTGTGCTTTGATTTTTCGGCACGAATGTCTAGAATCTTCTGCTTAAGCCAGACACAGCAACACAAAACTGCAGCTGAGCTCTTTTGTTTTGCCTCTCTACGGGGCTGAGGCAGCGGCGCTCCCGGCGCTCCCGCTCCCTCCGCCCCCGGCAGCGCCGGAGCGCTCGGCTCCGCGCCGGCCCCCGCAGCCACCACCTACCCCAGCCCGACCCCGCCGCCGAGGTTCCTCCGTCAGGGGCAGCTTCGGGGGGCGGTCAGGTGATCTTCCGGTTAAAAACCGAGAGGATGCTCGGGGACTGAGCGCACGGATCCGTGGTGGGATTCAAACTAGCCATTTACATTACAAAGCAGGGAGGGAAATAGGGCTCGGAGGAGATCATCAGGCATCCTTCTGCTTCCCAAATCTCCGCTGGCAATCCACACAGGCAGGCACAGCGCAAAGATATGCAATTAAACTTTCCAGTGGCAATAATCATACATAGTTTGGATACCATGATACTCCTAAATATTTAAAATTAGGGGCTTATTCCTAAATAAACAATTTTTTTTTTTCCCCCCCGATGCTATGCTGGTTCTGTATCCCTTTACAGATTCTTTCCAATTGTACCTTTTTTACAATACAATCCTTAAATATTTATGCTGGAGCCATATTTAATTTCTCATCAGCAAAGGGACCCTGCTCAACTAAAAACAATTACTAGTTCTTTATTCACATTATTATATTGCAATTCAAAGTATCTTTGATGTAAGGGCCATTATACTTAAAAGTGACTCTGAATTGTAGCCTATCCAATAGCCCTGTTCCCTGGGATTACCCTGATTAAAGCTACCATACGTTCAGGGCTTTGGAATTTAGGCTCTAAAAGACAGAAAGAACTCAGATTCTGTGAGAATCCTAGTTATTGCCAAGTAATAAGAAATACCCAAGTATTGTTGCAAAGGTCAGAATTACTTGCAAACAAGAAAATCATATGGAAAGAGACTGTGAGTGTTGATAAAATACTGCATTTTTAACCCTAGCTGCCATTAAAAAATTTCTACCACGTTTAATGAGACCACAGTTTCACCCAAAATATTCCTTTGCACTCATTATAGAATGGTAGCAAATAGGAAACATCTGCAAAACTAGGCACAAAGGGTAAAGTAGGCATCCACATTTAATCAGTCTTTCTGAGAAACTAAACGTGTAGATGTAATGTATCATCTATTCCAGAAGAAATCTAAATCCATTTTCCTATGACCATGTTTTTAAAGACTCAGGTCTTTAAACACCAGAAAGCCTACTTACCCATCCACCATCCAACACAGGCACTTTTAATGCTTACCAATGCTTCCAACAACATATAATAACCATTTACTCATCTTGTATTAACTCCACAGACACTTCAGTTCCTCTGGCACTACACCCAGAATGCAGATTTCCACCTTTTACTTTCCATGCTATCACTCTTATGATGTAAGGTAATTCTTTTGCTAAGTACACAAAGGAGCAGTCTGGATTTCTTCTAGGATACTGAGGTAAAAAACTTATATGAGAGATCATGGATTATCTTCACCATATTATTAGGCTACTATTATGTCTACTAGATTGACACTAAAAGTTCTCTCTTGCTCTGACTTTCAAGAGACTTAGGTTTTTAACCCTGACACATTCTTTTCAGTAATGCTCTAGTAGGAGTGCTTCACATCTTTCCTATCATAGACAAAATTTTTGCCATAGTCCATGAGCTTTTGGCAGAAGCCAAGGCAGACTTGAAGGGGCTGGTAAAACTCCCATAACTATTATATATATATATACATATATATGAGACTTGATTTCAAACCAGGCTTCATGGGAAAGAAAAAATCACCAGACTTTTACTTTGCTACATTTGATTTAATTATGTATTTAAAAAAAAATGTCAAAAGTGGGACTCTTGTCATGCCCTCATAAGAATATCCTTGTAGAAAGATATCTAATGACTGGTGCACACTTAACACTAGAAGATGTTTATGATGCTCCCAACAGTGAAGGCCATAGGAACCAACAGAAGATGGAAACAAAACAACTTCATCTCAATTGTTTATGTTTCTGGTTACAAGTGGAATTCTGCAGTTCTTTTGGGCACTTTGAGTAGCCACATATAGTTACTCTATTAATAGTTTTCTCCTTTCACCCCGCTGAAGCCACAATAGTGCAAGAAGAGAAGAGACATGTCATGTGAACAGGCTAGCAGGGCCAGCCAAGCTACATGTCTTTAGAACTCAAAATTGCACATATATTGTTTTCTAACTTGGATACTGTCAACATTTTTTTATTGCTATAAAGTCAACATAAAACTTGTTTCTAGTTAAAAAATAGGCCTAAACTATCATTGCTGAAAAAGCAAATAGAAACAGATCATCCCGCCTGGTACTTAAGAGTAGTTACAATAGTGTGTAAATCATGGGACTACCCAAAAAAATTTCCAATGTAGTCAGCTGCAAGAATGCAGTTGTGTCATTCTGCACAGAACTCCCATTGAATGTGATGAGTTTCTTGACAAGCAAGAGGATCACATGTTACGTACACTTATTACAGACATCAAAATGTTCACTTTAGCAAAGCTGAATACAGTAGTGCTTTTCAAAAAGCAAATGCTGTGGTCACCAAGCAAAGTATGGCTTGCAACTCTCAAAAGAAAGTAATTTCATTTCTAAGAAATAGAGCAATGATTTTAGGCTTCCAAAAAAAGCCTTTTTTAATGTCTGGGCTGCCATACACACTGACAGGAACAAGACATTCAGACTATACATGTTGATGCAGTAAAAAGTACAGGTCTAATCCACTGGAAGAAACTGGAGGATTATCTTCCATCTAAAGGCTGTATGTATACATGCAAGTAGGTATGTAAATAATGTGTACAGACAGGTATACATAATTAATTAAAACCATGTAATAAATATGGATGAAAGAATGTCTCAACCATGCAGATAACAATTATCTGCAGCAACATTTATCAAAATAAAAATTAGTACAAACTGATACTTTACTCAAGAAGTAAATACAGGTTTTTTAATTATTAATTTTATCACCTGAAATCTTTTGAGAGGAATTTGAGCGTTTCCCAGAAGAATCACTAGTTTTACATCATACTCCTTTAAATATTAGAGCTTTAATTCAAACAACAACACAGACATAATCAAATTATTGAGGCATGACAAAAATAAATTAATGGTCTACTTTGTGATAGAAACGGTCTCAATATTTGCAATGTTAATTTCAAAACAGTAAAAAAATGTATATATCTACATAAAATAACAATAAAAATCCCTATTTTAGTTATAATAATATCACCCTTAAGGCTGGATTTATTTATAAAAGAAGCCATAGAACTAGGTTGCATCTTTTTTACAGTTCATTTATAGGCAAGTCGAAAAGGTATATCCTTAAAAATGAAACTATATTCAATCAGTAAGAAAACAGGTATGTCATGTATTTATGAAGTCTTTTTGAATTTGTGCAGCAAACGGGCACAAATGGCTTCTTTTTCCATTACTCTTTAGATATAGAATTTGCAAGTCTATGTTTCAAAATTAGTTCTAGAGGAAGAAAGCAGCTATTGACTTCAGATCTTTTACATCAATATTACTGATGAGCAAAAATATCCAAGCGCATACAAGTTACACACATAATTTATACAATGGGGCAAACCACAACAAAAATAGATTTTACAGCATTTTAAGCATCTTGCACCCTCAGAAATACTGTAAGTTATAATCAGAAAATTTAACAGGTTTGAGATAGATTTGGTTTGGGTTTTGGCTGTACCTAAAGTCTTTTGTCATCACAGGTTAAAGACTGCAAAGAAGAAAGTCAAAGAAGGCTGAGATGTGGTCTGAATCCAGTTACATTGTAAATAAGCCTTTTGATGTGTGGTCTGACTCATCCAAGAGAAGGCCTCGAATGAAGGCCTTTCCATGGAATGGATTAGTCTTTATCTTTGACTTTAAAATAGACAGAAAGAACTGGGAGATGATTAGCTACCTTAATACAAATATCCTTTGGAATTCATCACCTTTCCTTGTCAAATTATGGGAAGCCACAAGAAGAAACGATGAAAACTTTCCCTTCTTCAAAAACCAGGTGAATTATAAAAATAGAAGCAACAAAATTCCTTTGACAGTGAGGAAGAAATTCACCATCAAGTCTGCTGAAATGCCCATGCTTTTTCTCCCCTGTGGGTATGATGCACATTGCACAGGATTGCATCCAGATTTTTCTTGGTTACTTCCAGTGAGGGAGACTCCACACCCTCTCTGGGCAATCTGTTCCAGTGTTTGGTCACCTACACAGTGAAGAAGCTTTTCCTCATGTTCAGGTGGAACTTCTTGCGCATCAGTTTCTACCCATTGCTCTTTTCCAGCTGCTTGGCACCACTGAAAAGAGCCTGGTCCATCCTGTTGACACCCTTCCTTCAGATGCTTACATTGTTAAGGTCCCTTCTCACTAATCTCTTCTCAAGACTGAACAGGCCCAGCTCCCTCAGCCTTTCCTTTCCTCAGAAGAGAGATGCTCCAGTCTCTCAGTCATCTTCACAGCCCTCCACTGGACCCTCTCCAGGAGCACCAGGTTGCTCTTATACTGAGGAGCCCAGACACAGCACTCCAGATGCACTGGGGCTGAGTAGAGAGGAAACTTACTCCTTTGTAAAGAATTTGTAGAGGGCACAACTCAATCCCATACTATTCAATTTGTGGAGGGTTTGGGGAATGGAATGTACAGCTTTCAGCCAAACTTTTATAAAACTACTTTGCCAACCAGTTCTGAGACTTGTGTCTCAGAGAAGACTGAGTGCCTTCATCTAACTGCTAAATACAGTAGTCTTAATAACTTTGGCAGAAACAAGTGGGTAGCGATGGGGAAAAAATCCCATAAAAATGTCTGGTTATTTTTTTTGAGGATATTAACTTAACTTTCTTGGGATAGTTCAACTGTTTCTCCTTAAGCTTGTAATATTGCCTGTTCAGGCTCACGATGAGAAGGAGAAGATAATTATAGTCCTCTTCAGACAGTGTGTTCATTAAGTGTGTTATTTTGGATAAGTAAGTTTTTTAATTGGTTTCCAGTGCCTGCCAGTAGGACAGTCTATGGTAACATGGTAGTAAGGATCTGTGCCCCTACCGCTTTCCTCTGTTGGAATTCAATACAGTTTAATTGAATTACAATAGGGGTAACCACAAGATGCCAATTACTGGTTTATTCACAGTGTGGACCTCTTCTTCCAATGGCACTTGATTGACTCAGCACACTTCTCTTATTACAGGACCTCTTCCCCTCTTCCCAGAGAATAAGTACTGTACAAAGATGCCACATTCTTTATTATAAACAGCAGCATAATCACACAACTCCTGTGGCACTGACTGCAAAAATTAAATATCTACCTGGTCCGAGTAGCAGGCATGTGACCGACTTTATTTGAAACTAGATTTGGAATGTCTTCCTGCATCTATGACTTTGGCCATCTGTTGATAGTTTCCCTGTCTGGAACTGGGAAGATACCAATTTTTGAATTATGCAAAACTATCTTTTGTCTGATAGAAAAAAAAAATTAATTTTATTTGTTCATTTGAGAAAATAAACAGAATAGTTTGGAAAGAATCTTCCTAGATTTCCAGTGTTTAAGTCATGTGAAAAATTTAATAAAAACAAATCCTTAACCTATCTTTCTGACTGCTTCTTAGTTCTCTTTCATCCAATTTGAGACCTGAAACCATAAAGACACCAAATGTTTTTGCTAAAAGCACTTAGTATGTTGAAAAGACAATTACCTAAATCAAAAAAAAATTGGTCAAAGATTTTACCAATTCTCTTTTTATGTAAATGATATTTTGATGAAATATAATTTTAAATAAAGATAATATTTTTGCAAGTTTGTTTTTTTCCTCTTTTAAATAGCAAGGCATAGTAAGATTTGATTTGTAAGACTTTTTCATGGAGAAAAATAATTTCCTGATCTGTAAATGTCAGTTAAAGTGTAAATTTGAAAAATCACTGTGGTTATATCAACACTAATATGACATGACAATGTTTTTTCACAAATGTTATTTTACCGTGATTTAAGAAGAGCTAAATTACATTTTAGCAAGCATTCTTTAATCCTGTGTGCAATGCTGATCCTACTACTAGTAGGAATGAGACAGAAAGAGTAAGAAAATTTAAATTTGCAGGAGGAATGGATGTAATATTACAAAATAACAAGACTCTTGACTGAGCCTTCTCAAACTAGTATTATTGCACTGTGCTTCCATGTTATTACTTGCTAGATATTATTTGCTCAACTGCATGTTTGCTCAGTCCTCACTAGTCCCTATATATTATACAACCCCTTTTAAAACAGTTCTCAAAATTTCTGTTGCAAATTTTGGGTTAAGATAATGCTAGTAACAAGTAAGAAAACCAATTTTTAAAACATTAAGTCTATTAATTTATTATATTCCTATTAATTGTAATTATAAAAATGCCCTTTCTTTCTTTATTTAATGCCATATTAAAATAAAGGCAGTCACAAAAGAAAGCAAAATACAATTTGGTATTCTGCTTGTATATACTATATTAAGATACCTTGTTTAAAATAAGTAATGTTTTTATGGGATTGCTATAATACTTTGCAAAAGAAAATGGACATTCTATAGTTTTTGCACAAATAGTCCAACTGCACAGCTTGATACTTACAGAAAGGGAACACATTCACTATTGTAACTCCTAATGGTTACTGACCAAAGACTTTAATACTCCACTGAAGTCAATAAAATTTTACTGGGAAGTGGCTGGTTTTAAATTTCATATATGATCATTCTGGGGAAACCCAACATTTGGAAATTATTACACATTCTTCCTTTCCCCCTCTCCTGCCATGTCATATGGGAAGAGGAGCTAAGCCTTCTTCATACAATTGCTCTTCAACTCTGAAACTTCTAATGTGGGGAACTCATTGGGACTTGTATAGGCTAGGAGTTTAAAGTGAGATTCTAGATTTGTTTCTTTGACTCAGTAGTTCCTATTAACAAAAGACAATAATTAAATTACTCAGAATTGTATCTATATGCAATAAAATAATTGTATCTATATGCAATTATGAGGTATGATAGCTACGATTTTAATTATTTTATTTGATCTTTCTGGTATTTCTAGTATTTTAAATAGGTGTGATAATATTTTCTAATTAATAAGAATCTGCTATTATTATTAACAGTATCCATCTCTGTACTCATGAAGTGTTTTAAATGTTATGTTACATTATGTCTGCATATTATGTGCATTTTAAAAGAAAGAATTGTATCACTTAATCCTATATGCACATAAAACTGTTAGTTTTGTGCTTAAATAAATCATTGGACAGTTGTGTAAGAGACTTTTCTGGTACCATTTTGATTTTTTTCTTTCTAGAAGAGTTTGCCTAAAAAAAAAGCCTCATATTCATAGTGTACATAGTAATATTCCATCTAGTCATTAATAGTCAAACACTCACACAATGGCACATCTGACACAGGCAGCTGAGTTGGGAATTGAAACCATAATAATTAACAATAGATTTCCTGATCTCACCATGACAAGTAAATGAAACACTCTGTGGTGTGCTTGCCCACTGGAAGAGGGAATTAACTCAGTATGAAAAGCAGAATGGAAACATATCTTTGATTAGATCAAATGCACAAGGAATGCAACAATGGGAAATTTGTGTCAGCAGAACACATCAAACTCTTTTCTAAATATTGTGCATAAATATGCAAAAACATGCACATTCCCTATAAGAACCATAGGGAAATGCACAGGATGTGAAAAACACAATCCCTACTGCAATAACTAAATAAACAAATAAATAGATAAATAAATAAATTAATAAATAAAATTGCTGCATGTTCTTACTTACACAAACAATTTAATCTAAAATTTAATTTTTTCCAGTAATTTTAGTCTCATTCACTTCAAATTTCCTATTTGAACGACTCCTCTCCCTGCTCCTCCCTGACCAGCCTGGAGGCTCGGAGAGTTCAGGACCCTGGAGAGCAGCGGCGCCCCGAGCCCCGCTGGCCGCGGCCCGCACAGAAACACGCACAGCTCTGCGCGCTCATGTTCCATTCATTATCATCCTCTCTTCTTATTCTACGTCTCTTACCACTGCTCCACCTTTCCTTCCTTGTCCTCATACTGTCTTTTGCTTTTATAGTGACATTTACTGTTGCAGCAACTTCTTGTCTGAAACAAAATGCTCTCCCTTTCATTCTTCAAAGTGTGTGGGGTTTTTTTTTGTTGTTTTTGTTTTTGTTTGCTTGGGTTTTTTTTAGTTCTTTTTGTTTTTTTTTGGTAAGACTGCCTTATATTCAATGTTGACTAAATCATCATGGGACAGCCAATATAATTATTGTATCAAGCATTACAGTTTTGTTGTTGTAATATGTACCTGGCTGGTTACACTGCGTTCTTTTACAATGTGTAGTGTTAGAAAATTTACTTTATAGAAACTCTGAATCAGAAATGACTGTGTTTGTAGTCATATAAAGTAGTTCAGTAGAGCCATAAAAATTCAGTTGTAGTTACTATTCTTCTTGCATGTATTAAACACATTTTAATATTTCAAATTCTCTTCAAAGCTCGACAGACAATCTAAAATTTGAAATTATTACTAAAAACCTGATTCTGCAAAAACTTACGAGGGTGAACAATCCCAGTCCCTTCACTGGACCTATTCACCTGCACAAAGCCACATGGTACGTGCAGATCTGTTCCTAAATAATCTCATTAAGCCTCAGAGTTTAATTAACTCTCAGACAGATACAAATCAAGAGTGATTCCCAAAAGTCAGTTCAGACTCACTGGTGTAACTCAACGAAACTTTTTTTCTTTTGGCTTCTTAAGGAGAATCAAGTTTCTGTAATGGCATTATGAGAGGGAGGCAAGAAAGGAGGAAAGGAGGATGTTGGCACGGCATATACAGAAACATGCATTTGTCTGTGTGCCCTTCAGTCTCCCCAGCTCTGCTGGAGCACAATGGCCAATTTCAGATTATTTTTATAATGCAATAGTAATTTTCAACCTGTCAAGCTTTTAGAATTTTTGTGAAGATACAAAGAAGTAGGGGGAATCAGGAAGGCCTGAGGAAAGAGCACCTTCTGGAGATCAACCACAAGTTTCGTAAGAGATCCGTTTTGTGGATTTGGCAACATGGAAACATTCTTTCTACTGAAAGTGATGAAAGATCAGAAGATATATTTCACATCTCTCTTTCAATATGTGGCTTTTGTAGGTTTACTCTGCCATATGGAATTCAGAGAGCATCCTCTGTGCTGGCCCCTCCATCAGAATAAGAAGTAGCCTCTCTTTCTTCACAATAAACAAAACACTCGTGCAACGTGCTTTGGAAGATTCAGACACATGAATAAAAAATCCTCAAATGAAAACAGTCAAAAATGAAATGCCGTGAAGGACTGCTTATAGTGGCTCCAAGGCACCTTCAACCAAAGACCCACTTTCAGACAAAGCACTTATGAATACACAGTAGGAAAATCAGGCAATATAAAGTGGGAGGAAAGGGTAAACCCTACATATTTTCAAGAAGAGGGACACATATCCTTTAAACAAAAGTAAGTCAAAGGTGCATACAATGCAGTCACATTCACACACCACCACCAAATCATAGCCTTACTCTGGATCTCTCAGAATTCAATTTGGTTAACATATAGGTCATTACATATCCTAGCAACTGAGGATAAAGAACAGTGCATCTGGCAGAGAAACTTCACAGGTTGGAGGTGAATTTTGGACTCTACAAAGCACATTGGGCTGACGAAACTCTTTCTTCAGCACAAAATCACAGGTCCTACTTCCATATGCAGTGAAAGAGGAAGGCAAACCATCCTCATTGCAAGGCAGGAGCTATTATTATTACTGAGATCCCATGCCTTCAAATTCAAAAACAGACCAAATAATGCCACTCACTCTGTGGTCACTGAATGAATGTCAAATGGAAACTAAAACTGGTACAGTATGCTCCTAATAAATACTATCTCACTTCTACATCTTTTTTTTTTTTTTTCCTAGCACAAATAAAAATCTTTTCTCTAGAAGAATTTTTGATAACTTGACTCTGATAGAAATCACAACTTACTTAACCTCCCAAAGAAGTGGTTTTTTCTATAAGGATTCTGGAGTTAAGAAGCCCCACATCTGGCAAAAGAAAGTTGTCAAGTAAAGATTTTAAAGGAAACCTGTGAATTCAAAAGTGAGGTAAAAGTTATGACTGGCAATAGGTAGTGACTGTTATCAATAGGAATTCCTAATTCTGTAGAACTACAGAAAGTTAAGGTTTCCTAAGCCTTATATCCTATGCAATGGGAACATTAGAAACAGTTAAGATACAGAGTAACAATTGCAGTTGCTATATGTGAAAGTCAAAAATAAATACTAAATACCCAATCTTTAATGATACTTTAGGTGGAAATGTTATGATTTACAATTATGAGCTGGCATCCCAAGCACACAGCTTACAGTCTCCTCAGAAGGTAGGTAGCTGCAACTACTGATTTTCCAGAGTGTCAGGCCTGTATCCAGTTGTCAGACTCAACACCAAGAGCCTAATCTTAGTTTTTCTTCTACTGTATTTTTCTTTATTCTGTGGAACACATTCACACATGAAGAGAAATCCATTTCTGATGTACATGTCAAGATTTCTGATATCACGGTTTACCTCACTGTTCTCCACTGACAAAAATATTCTTGTGCGCAAAGATTACATATACGGAAATTCAGTCCATATTCATTCAATCCTTTGAATTTCTTATTTGGAATTTAATAAAATAAGTTTGAGTATTGTCAAAATCATGTTGTAGACTAGCAAGCAAAAAATACAGAGAGTACTGTATTGCAAATATCTCTAGCTTGCTACTTCATTAAAATATGATACAGAAGGATTTTTCACTTCATCAGAAGAGTAGAACAGGAGCAACTTATATACAGCTACTCCAAAATGAAAGCTGAAACTTTGACTAGATTATAGATCTCTACTGCTGGTCTCATGTTCCCTCGAGGACTCATAAGAGGACTTGTGGATATTTGCCTTGCATCTGATTCCAATGATGGTACAGGCAACCATTTTCATATATAGAATATTAAGGGCATTTTTAACTGTGAATAAACAAGAATAGTTATTCGCCAGTACTGAGATGTACTGTAGATGCTACATTGAGGTTTTGGAATTCTTTTTCTGCTATTCAACTTTTTCATGTCATAGCAAAATATTCTATTTTACAGGTAGTCCTAGATACGGAAGAGTTCCATAATCAATACAGTGATCTTACTGCCAGTAGCACAGGCTATTGAGTGCTACTGGCATTTCATCACAACAGAAAAAACAGATGACTGAAATGTGGAGAACTCATTTCTTTTAAACCAGGCTACAGTCAGATAAAGTGCATTCTGAATTGAAAATTTGATAATGAATGGCTGTATTACTTCTGTCCTCTCTTTTAAAAAGTAGAGCAGGATACATAGGAGGAAGTTCCTTCCTACTTAGGGCATGGTTAAAACTGCCATCTGTGCATCTCATTTCATGAGATACGTATTCCAGAGGGAAGGAAGAGAATAGTCAGAGACGAGTGATGAGCTGGACCATCACTTCTAGGAGTAGTGACAGAAAGTATCACAGTAAGTCCTTTTTGAAAACTATGGATCTGCACATAGAAAATATGCACATCTCATGATCCTGTGGCTAGGATTTTCAAAGAATCCCCGTATCCCACTGAAGAGCAATGGAAAATCCATGACAAAAATCATAAGAAATAAGCTCTTCAACTATCTACTAAGAGTAAAAAATCATGTTATGTAATTCTTGCTAACATTCTGGATGAGTTCTTCTCACTTCCTTTCTTTAGAAACCTATTTTCCTTGAAATCTGATCACCATGCATGCTTCTACTATAAAATGTATTTATATTAATAATTTAATGATAGCTGAGCTGCACAAGGTCATCTGTGTTCCGTGAGTTAGAGGTTATTTTACTAGATTTAAAAATGAAGGAATAAAAGAAGCATGACATGACTCAGTAAAAAAGGTTTTTTACTCTAGGACCTAAATATTCTAATCAATAACACTGTGGAATTGCTCTTCTCTGAGGAAAGAAACAAATTAATAAATAAATGTATTTAATTGGCATAATAATTCTTACGACTCTGTTACAATTTCCAGACAGAGTTTCTTTGGCATAATTGGTCTTTCTTGTTTTCATTCTCTGACCTTAATGTCCATCTTTCTCCTCTTCTGGAGTATTACCAAGAGATTAATAATTTTGAAAGTCAGCCAAGATAATAGTGATGGTGGCGACAGTAGATTTTGGTATTTTTCTCAGAACAATGAATTGGGCACATAGTTAAACTGATTTGAGAGGTGATAAGATAATCTAATGATCTGCAGTCTATTGTAGTTTCTGATATCTCTACCCTCTCTAAAAGCATAGAAAAATAAAAACATATTTCTGTCAGAATATACAGAATAGTCTCAGGAAATGTCTCAGGAAATAGTTAAAAGTCTGTGTAAACAACAACAACAATTTATCTAGTGAGATGACGATATCTTTAGATACCCAAATCTCAAAGCAGAACACCTAAGCCTCAACAGTCCGGTAACTGAAGCACTGGTGGCATAAAAAAGAGGACACCCTCTCCTCCCATCAAACGAATTCAGATGCTGGGATTGCAATTACCATTCCAAAATTAAACAATATAAAATGAAGTAGACATTTGGACCTTGTTTAGGAAATGTACAGCAGAACAGACAACAGTATTAGGCATGTCTGGAAATAACATAGCTGACATAATTACAACAGAAAAAAAAAAAAGAAATAAAGAACATTCATGTACCATGGAACTTGTGCTTCAGCAAGTATGAGATCAATGGATTATATGGCCTTCGAAGGCTTTCATTTACAGTTAAATCCAAACTGAAACACCAGAGCATTAAAGCCAGAAAAATCTGAAGGTCAGCATTTTTTTCAACGAACAAAGTATTAAAAGTACTCTCTAAGTGAGCACTTCTTTTGTTATATAAAACCCTGTTCACTGAACCGATTTCCTGTTAGTAGACTGAACCACGGATTAGGTACATTTGATTTGAAGAATGTCACAAATGAAACAAATCATCAGGAAAGGAAAGAGAATTTTAAAGTGTGCTTAGCACACTGCTGGGTCAGAGGGATGAGGTTTTGTAGAGCAGGGTGGAAACTCAATGGAAAGAAATAAGGGAAAAATGTGAGTGTATAAAAAGGGATTTATGATGTGGCTTTAGAAAGCTGAACCTTCTGAAAGAGGCATTTGGAACTGAGGTAGCTGATGAAATATAAATGTCAACAACCATTATAGCTTAATGCAAGTGAAACATCTGTAATACAAAGTTATAAAGAAGAGTGGCTGTAGTTGAAGTTGGTCTGGATTAACGGATGCCGTATGTTCTTAAAATTCAGATCAAACAATTGCTAGTCAGAGCCCCTGGCTTGCATCAATAATGTTATCACTAAAATGGTGTAATTTTAAGCCAGTCATGACTGCAATGCCTCGGTTTACCTGTTTATGAAACCAGAATGGCATTTAACTGGGCTGCAGGGCTTAATTATGCTCATAAGGTACAGGGGGTCATTGTATGACACATTATATGCATGTGAATTTTTATTAGTATAACATCTGTATCAACAGTTCTTTGAATAATAAAAATCATGAAATCTGCAGGATTGGAGGTGTAAAGATGGCACTTTTTTCCATCATTGTATAGTAAATTACACATAATTAGAAAAAGCAAAACTAAGATAAAATGTGGCAACTTTATAATTAATTGTGCTGAGAATCCAACACTCATCATCCCACATGTAAAAATCTATAACCTTTTAGGACATTTTTCTGATATTAGTCTGGAAGATAGTCAAGTTTATGCATCAAAATCTAAAAGTTCATAGTTCATACTGGTGCCACAGACACAAACCATGACTAGATCCTTGTTCCTATGCCAAATGATAGCTTTAATGATGACATTTACATCACTATCAGGACAAAACAGTTCAGCAAACTATTTCACTATTTATCATCAAAACTTCGAAACATTGTTAGATATATCCTTCTCTAGATATAGTCATGCTGAAGAGGCAAGTGCATCTTCAGCACCTTTCTAAATGACTTTGCCTCTTCACAGAGTGAGAAATTTGCATGCGTGGTGCCTTTCAATCACCAAACAGTCCCAATTCAGTTATTTTCTATTTTTTTTCTTTTAGTTTGTGTTACTTTGTGGGGTTTGTTTTGTGGGGGTTTTTTGGTTGGGTTTTTCTTTGTTTTGTTGCTGCTGCTGTAGGACGATTCTATGTTTTAGTTAGGGTTTCAATCTTAAGACAGTATTCCTGTATGGCAGAAATCAGATATAAATCTCTACCCTCCTACATTAAGAAACTACATAGTCTGATAAAAAAATAATTGCTAACATACATTTAAGACTCTCCCTAGTATCACTTCAGAAAGCATCACTTCAGAAAAATTAAACCTTCTGAAAAGTATAAAATAAAGAATTACAGTACATGACAGCTCAGTATAACTCACTCCAATTTTACTCTGCAAAAGCCACTGGGAGCATCTATGACATCCCGTCTCCAAAAGCAGTGCATGACAGGGCAGAATAGTAAAATACAGAGTGAGTTAAAGGGAAAAGAAAGTCCTTCTGAATTAAGTGAAGTGCTTTTTCCATGATTCTTTTATATTATCTGCAAAAACAGAATGCAAAATACATATGGCAGGCCATGGATTGGCAAAGGCAGAGCTAAGGTTAATTTTATGTTTCCTCATTTCCTACAGTTTACATTTGACAGGTCAAAGCAGAGGTGGTTAGTTTGTGAATCAGGCTACAGAGGGAAATTTATAGAT
>NW_008246057.1:767868-836515 GCF_000691975.1 Corvus brachyrhynchos | reverse complement strand
GTGGGACTACTTTCCATAAACATTAATTTTGTTTTTGTAAAAATCTGTGGATGCTAAAATATAAAAGCAAACCCATTTTTATCCAAGACTTGAAGTGGATTTAGGTGGATATAGCTATTGCAGAAGTTGAAAGCTGAGATACTGTTGTTTTTTTTTCCAGTCCTGACTACATTACTACAGCAGAAGAGTAATCATCGTTCCCATTATTCCTATAATTCCCATCACTGAATGCTGGAGTTACTAAGATACTAAGAGAGATGGATTGTTAATTTTTCTCAAACCTAAATAGCATCAATCTCTGTGTGTTACACTGCTTCTAAGTACAAAAAAGAAGGCAGATGTTTTATAGATCCCTAGATTTGAAAGAATATGTACAGGGACAAAATTTCCTGACATCAGGCTCCTTGCAGGGGGTTCTTAATGATCAGCACAGAGCCTGGGTAGTGATGGAGTGTGTTGGGTTGCTGGTTCTTTGTGAAAGAATGTGCCTGGTCCCTGAACATGGAAGAGTGAAATGCTTATTATTTAAGCTGTAACCTGACCTGGATGTTATGGAGCAGTGAAACATATAAATGTTACTTGGTTTCCCCCCATGCCTTGTGTTCATGACTGAAATGCTTAGGATTTTTTCGCATGACTTTATATGCCTGCCCCTGGCCAATTTTAGATCATTGAACTTACCTTTTAAATTGCAGCTAAAAAGAAAAGAATCATTAGACATAATATAGACAGAGGCTGGACAAGAAAGTTCTGGACAAAATTAAAAATAAAGAGGCAAAACAGATAGCATTTAAGTAGCAAAAAAATCCTACATTTTATGAGAGCTACCTCAAAATGCTTCATCCTATTAGTTTTTTACCTAAAGACAGACAGTGCAGAAGTACTGTACTCTTGAAAGAAGAAATAAAAACTACAGAAAGATATGTTGGGGGGAACAGATGTGTTCTCACTATTGTCAGTTTCTGCTGTCATGAAAGGAAGTGGGGCAGTTTTTCTAAGAAAATCGGTTTTATCCTAATAACAACTTGTTAAGGGTGTGTCTTTTAGAAAGTTAGCTCTGAGTTCATTTTCTCACAAATTCTGCTGGATTTTGGGATAAAATTATTTAGAATAAACATCAAGCAAATTGAAACACGGGTTCTGCACTTTAAAAACCACTCAACTTAAGATGGAAAACAGCAAATCATTGTGGGCCTCCTGAATTAAAGACAAAATTAGATGTCTATACATACTCGAGAGAGAGCATACTATAGGAAGAAGTACCTAGTCCACAGGAATTTTAGAAGAAAAAATTCAAGTATTTGAGTTTATCTAAAGAGGTCTTCAATCACAGTATTTGGGTTGCTATATTCAGCAAACTGTGAGTTGATTTGAAATGGAAATATATATCTTTAGAGTAAAAGGAGTGTGCAGATGGTCTTGGATGACTGAGAAACAAAAGGAATACTAGCACAAAATGAGCACAAACTGTTCATTTTATGAGTTGTCATGGAGAGAATTATGAATGGAAAAAATTCTTACACACTAATGAAAGCAGGAGAGCCCTGAAAGCTGCATTAATTATACTGTAACTGCATTAATCCAGTATGGACAATTTGTTGTACAGTATTTCTTATTTCAAGTGCTGACAAACTACTGTGTAAAATTTCATGCAAACACATCAGTTTTCTGAAGAGCAAAACACTACATTTAGATTTGAAGGAAGAAACTGGCTATATGGAAAAAGTTTGCTCATTCAGCAAAAGTGAACATGCCATGCCTGAGAAAAGGTAAGAAAGGATTAATTTAATTTTCATTCCAGGGCAAGAGACTAAATGAGAAACAGAAATCTCTGTGTTTCTTTCTGTAAAGACACAGATGGATAGGTGATGCAGAGTAAGTTAACAAATACAAATACTGATAAGAATGATCAATTGATTGTAGTTTGGGAGGTTAGGTGGACCAGCAGTTCAGGTATGATATCAGTATATTACTGATTGATGAAGATTCAGTGATTGAATAAGGTGCTAAAGTTTTTATAAATTTATTCATTTAATAATTTATCTGATAGAAAGGAAGCCAGGCAAACAATATCGTGTCACATTTCCAAATTTATCACCAGAGGACTTGCAGCACCCATGAAGAAGGAGAAGCCAATGCCACCAACATTGGGAATAAGATTTTCCAAAGTACTTCCATAACTGGGAAGGCAAATGCCACAGAAAGCCAATCTTTGAGGTGCTCTGTTACCTACCCACTGCAACAAAAAGAGAAAGATAACCTATTTAAATACTTGAGATACCATTTTAAACCAGGCACCTTCAGGATCCATTAAGATCAGTAGGAACTGATCATGTAAAATTGAATTTAGCAGCTTATGTTTGAGACAATGCCAAAGTTAAGGAACATAAAAAACCCCAATCAACATTGCATTTCAGTCACCAGCTGGGAGTACCAAAACCACACTTTTACTGGTCATGTACATCTCAAGATGTTCTTCACCTTCTGTCACTGTGCTGGCAGGACAGTAGGAGCACAGGAAAAAAAAGCCTGATTCTCATTTGATAGCAAGAATACACCAGCTGGGATTCACCATAATACTGGTTCCAGAGGCAGTTCCCACATGTAAGGTGGTTTGGAGATTTTGAGATCAACTCTGTTTAAAGCAAATTCCTTTCAGACTGCCACAGCTTATAGTCATAAGGGATATTCAAAGAAAAACTCAGCATCTATTTTAATTAATGATATTGCCATCAAGTGTGGTGTAAAAACAGATGTGTATATTGGGGACATGCGCTTTTTATTTTTACTGGTTAAACTCATCAGGAGCAGGTGTTTTATTTATGTTTATATTTGCAATAAGTCCTTATTTTGTGATATGAAAAAGTAAAAAAATAACTTTTCTTTTGATTTTAGCAAATGTAAAATGTTTAAACTATTCAAATGAAAAAATACAGGTATTTGTGAGATTAACTAAAGCACTGGTTTTGAAAGTTCTCCTTTACTATATCTCACACCACAAAATTATATTCTCTTTTGTGTAAGTTTTTTTTTTGGCATTAATTATTTTTAGGAATTTACATAAAATTTCCAGTTTTTTCTTGTAAAGTGCTTTAAAACCTACTTGCTTATATTTAATTGCCAGTCTTCATAGGCCATCTCAGATTTGTGGTTCATTGGAGGAAGGAAGCAGGTGTTTTGGCCTTACGTTTGGTTGGTTTTTTAAAACCCAGGAGGTCGAGTGAGGCTCTCTCACCCACTGCCTGATCAAGGTCTCTTCAGCTGGTTTCTGAGGTGCTGAGCAATAATGCTTTTCACTGACCTTAGCCGACACTTTGGATGCTCAATTTTGACTTACAAAAGTAAAATTAAGCATTCACTGCCTTTTTGTTTGGTTTTGTTGTTGTTGTTTTGTTTGTTTGCTTGTTTTGTTTTTTCAAATATACCTAGCAGTTCATACCATCACATAATGAATAAAACCCAAAAGATTTGCACAGTTCCTTGTAAAGTTCCCCCAGACAGGCTCCTATCTGATAGGAGAAGAACTGCTTGACGTGTAGTGGAAGGTCACCTCCGATTCCATGCCAAGTCTGTGAAGTTCATCATCTCTTCATATTGCCAATCCACACGAGTGACAGTGACATTATCTTGCACGACTTTAATTTAAGAGTAATAACTGAGAATAAAGAAATAAGATTTAATTTTTGCTCTGATTTCTTTGTTAACAAATGTAGAAATCTCCCCTTTAAGCAAATTTTACTAGAAAAATAAATTTATGAGGTTTACAGACACTGACTTCTTTAAAGAAAAAGCATTACAGTAATAATAGTACATTAAAATATGATGAATCTATTCACATTATTCTTCCTATTTTTTAGGGGATCTGCACTTTATTGAATTATTTTCATCTACCTACCTACATCCCAGAAAGACCAATTTCCAGAATGCAAATGAATGCTGAAACCCAGTATACTGCTACTTAAAATTCTGGGGAATATTTCAGGTAGAAACAACAGCATTCCAATCTTAGCTTTCATACAGAATGTACTACATGACAGTGCCAAATTCAGGTAATTGTGGACATCGATGGACATAGTTTCTGGCATGAATAATGCTTATTTTTGATGATAATTAATATTTTTATGTTCTGTTTCAGTCATACAACATCACCACCAAGTCAGAGGTCCCTTCCAAAACAAAGTATTTTTTCTCCAGTGTATTTAACCAAATAAAAATCTCACTTTTATCCACAGGTTTGTAAATGTCATACTTTGGAATAAAAAAGCTGCAATATTTAGTTTCAAAAAAGTTGAAACGAGATACTTCCCCTCCCTCTCTGTAATTCATCGAAGAGCTTAAAGCAAAAATCACATGGAGTTTAATCCCTGAACTACATTTTTCAGGAAACATACTATTATTCACAAGAAAAGGCACCAATAGCTAAGCCTATTACTATCATTGCCTTAACACTGCCTTGTGTTAGAGATGTGTACATTTAAGTGAAAAAGAAGAAGACAAAAAGATTTTGTGCTCTTACAGTTTTATTCCTATACTTGAATATTTATGTATTTTTCTAACTAAGACACAAGTTTTAAAAAATATATATTTTAATACACATCTAAAAATTTTAAAAATACATATTTTAAAAACCAGAAACTCCTAAATTATAGCATGCAGAAAATTGTAAGCAAAAGTAATACCTAACTGCTCTGAATTGCTCTCTTCCATCAAAGATTTGTTTCATTTTGTTCACAAAATCCATTGTTTCTGAGAAGTGTTCTAATTAACAGCTTAGCTACAGTTATAAAATATTTTACATGCCAGTTGCTTTTCCCTGGTACAAGACAGATAAGGAAATAAATAGGTTTGCCCTCCCAGAAATGCAGTTAACCCTTTTAAGTCAG
This sequence comes from Corvus brachyrhynchos, assembly GCF_000691975.1. Lineage (NCBI taxonomy): Eukaryota > Metazoa > Chordata > Aves > Passeriformes > Corvidae > Corvus > Corvus brachyrhynchos. The sequence continues at coordinate 831,632 of NW_008246057.1, read as the reverse complement.
ATGATCCATTCCAAAGCAATTTCCCTTGATATAGTCTGTGTTTTATCCAACAAAAGAAAAACAAACCAACTTCACTTGAACAGTAATATAGGTTTTCCTTCTAGCTACCATTCTAATTAATCACACAATCAATAATGAAATATTTCTAACCTTGTTTGTAACAAAATATAGATCTAGATACACTACTTCAAAGAGAATATTTCTCTAGTCAGTAAAATTTACAACAGATATGCAAAAAGTCAATCTAATGGGAACATTTCAAAGCAGTCCTGTTTCCATGTGAGAAGTGTGACTTTGACTAAACTGCTATTCTTTTCAACGTTTTTGTACAGTGTCAAGTGATTTATACAGTGAAAGATAATCACTTTATAAATACATGAGAGATAATTGAGGATGTATTTGCAGTAGGAAAAAATCTTCTTTGCAACTGTGCCCACATACTGGGCTAGCTACTGAAATCTTGCTCTTTGATTTATTCCTATTGTTTCACATTGAGAGGGGGACAGCAGTTTGTCATTGCAGAGCAAATTTGCTATGGCTTCATCCCCTCTCTCTTCCTCCATTCATTTTGCTAGTTCAAGATGCTGATCTGTCCCAAAGCTCACCACGGTGCTTCTACAGGGAAAACCCTGTCCCACATCCAGTTCTCAACCTTGCTTACAAGCCACACAATCCCCACGCCAGCACAAAAGAGTAGGTGCTCTTTAAGATAGGAGTACTCTGAGCTTAAGCATAGTTGCTTCATCTACCCCCAAAAAATTCTATTCTGTATTGCAGCAGCCTGTCCATAAAGTGTGGTTTAAATTTCACATGCTAAGCAGGATGCTTTTGTTGCTTCATTATTATCCTGCACATTAGAGATTTAACTCAAATGCTGGACTTCAGGTGGCTTATCACAACTCTTTGCACCAGCAGTTCAAGTCTTCAATTCACCTTGCAGTCCTTTTCTCTAATCCAGACTTTATCAGTTGGTCTATGAGTATAATATGGGAGACAGTGCTGAAAGCCTTGCTGAAGTCAAGATGTGTATCATCTCCTGCTCTCCTCTCATTCACCAAGCTAGTTATTTTACTGCACAAAGACATGATCAGGCCTGATTTCTGCTTCATAAATTCACACTGATTATTTCCAATCACCTTCTTGTCCTTAGTACATTTAGTAATGGCTGCCAAGATTTTCGCTCCAACCCCTTCTCAAGGACTAAAGTGAGGCAGGCAAGCCTGCAGTTCCCTACATCCTCCTCCTCCTCCTCCTCTCTCTTCTTAGATATAGGAGTAATATTTGCTTTCTTCCAGTCCTCACGAACCTTTGCAGACAGCTGTAACCTTTCCAATACAACCAGCAGTGGCCTTGTGGTGACTGGCCAGCTCCCTCAGTACTAGTGGGTAAAACCCTTCAGGGATGCACCCATACTTCTGTATGACCTATCCTCCCCTACCTGTTTGAATGTTCCCTTATCTGGTCCTTCTTAACTGAGGGTAATTCTTCCTTTCTCCAGACTTTTCCTGCTGGCTTCAGGGACCTGGAATTGCTGAAAGCCAGTCTTGCCAGTAAAGACCAAAGCAAAGAAGACACTGGGCACCTCATCCTTTTCCACATCCTTCATCACCAGGTACTCTGCACAGTTCAGCGGCAGGAACACATTTGCCCTGTTTTTGTTTTAGCTACGTCATGCCCGTCATGTCTCCTACTGGATTCAAATCCAGGAGGGCTTTGACATTTCTAATCCTGCTCCTGCATGTTTTTACAGAGTTTCTATGTTCCTCCCACATCACATGTTCCTGCTTTCACCAGTAAATACTATGTTTTTGATACAAACTAAGGGCACTTGCAGAGTTACAGTTACATTTTGTGTGTATATAAACTTTAATTCTATTTAGCACTTTGGAGTCTAGTACAATTTTTTTCCTGATATTGAAAACACTTTTGTTTTGAAATCCACTCTCTTGGACAGTTATACATTTCTAAAAAATAATAATTGCAAAATTCATAACTCATTATAATTACCAAGTTAATTTTGACTACAAAGCAAAATGCTTCATTGCTAAATCATGGTTTTCCTTCATCCAATATAATCATTTGATTAGGCATTCTGTTCCACACTTCCCTAATGATTTTAATTTTTTCCTCTGGAGACTGAATTTTTAGTCTTGTTTTTCAGATGAATGTCATAGCTGATAAAGAATCAACTTACTTCTAGCTTGTTCATAGATAATGATAATAAAATGGGGAAACATCAAGGATGATTTATTATACCACATCAAGCAGTGAAGGAAAAAAAATCTTGTCAGTTGTGCTCACTTCTTTTTATTTAAATGAATGTGATAATGTCCTCCTTCTCCATCTTTTCCAAAGTAATGTTTATTTGCATCTGATTTCCCAACAATATTACACCATATAAAGGAAAAAAAAAGACATATCGGAAAGCACAGTTAGTTGGTGGAGTATGCACTGGTGCTTGCAACTTAACTGTATTAAAACCCTTGCTTGCTGTATTTCTAGATACCACTGACAGTCCTCTTTAGGCCCCTTTTAAAACATGATGTACACTGTTTGGAGAAATTAAATTGCTGAGGATTGATAAGAAGTAACAGCATGTGTCAGCAGGAGAGATGTAACTCTGCAGGGAGCACTGCAGCTCTGCTGTGTCTGGTGCATTGATTTGGCTACCAACTCCTGCTGTGATTGTCCATGGTTTCCAGGGCAAATGTGCTCAGGATTTCCACTGACTCCACTGAAAGGTGTCTGCATCCATACTGTTCCCCCCATGTTTGTGCAGTCCTTTGCTGGACGTACCAAGGAATTCTGACTTGTGATCTAACTGCTGCACAAAAAGGGAACAGGATCCAGATCCCTTTCTCATATCTGCAACATCTCTGTGGGTCTTGGAATAGTTTTTATAAAAGCAGAAACGATCCTCCAAAATGAATACTGTTCTCCTTATTAAATTCAGCCGATGTGAATTAGCAGTATAAAAATACTTTCACAATAGATTGACACTTCACAAACAGAAGACATTTATTTCTGTTCTTACCTATTATAGTCAAAAAAGAAATAAAATATTCGGTAAATAACATTTTTTTTCTTTATTTTTTCCAGAAAATAAATAATAAAATATTTAAATAAAGTAGTATTTCCAGGGACATATGGGACCCATTTCTATTTTTGCTGCTTTGCAAGATACTGCAATGACCTCCAAGACCAAGGCCAAGCCACCTCCTGTTTAGCAGAATCTGAAGATGGCCCTTCCTGTCCTGTCATCCAGAAATGTAAGTTGTGGAAGGAAACTGGTTGTGTTAATCCTTGAAAATGCCTTGATAATGAGCAAAAGATTAATGGCACAGGTGAGAAAAAGGAACATCTGACAGGTTTATAGCTCTGTTCCTTAAAGTATGGACAGTATGGCATTGCCAGATCTGCTGCTACATGGCATGGTGGTGGCTATGAATGATATTCATATTTCTATGTGAGCTGCATCCCTCTTTTCTCATGCTTCCACAGACTTCGGGTGAATGGATGGGAAGCAGGAAAGGAGACTTTACCCTTTGCCAAGCTTGGAAGCTCTCTTTGCCTGAATTGTCATCGGTGTAATAGGACATCAAGAGCTTACAAAGAGGATGACAGACTATTGTCTGTTTTAGAGACAAAGTGGCAGAAACTGCCAAGAGTGAGTCCCTTGTGTGCCTGTGTGTGTAAGGTGAGAAAAAAGGGAGCCTGGAACAAAAGCTTTATTTAGAAGCAGCATGTAAGCTTCTTGCAGGCTCATTGCTACTGGGATCTTTTGTACTGAGAGATTTTAAAAGGAAATTTAACACATTTAAAAAAAAATAAAATTTGTCCACATTCTCAAGCTTGACATTACTTTATGAGTGGAGACAATGAACTGCACATTTCCCAGCAGAGGACATGTTGCTTTATAGTGGATTAGGAGAACAATAAGAACTCCTCACAAACAATCAAAGTGATTAGATACAGGACTGAACTCTTCCTAGCAGAATTTCAGAATATATTTACAGAGAAAATACATAAATTGCCACCTTTAGTATTCCTTCACAACTTGCAAAAACTTTTTAGCTCAACTTTCACACAGAAAGTTGAGCTGATTATCCACAGTTTATCTATCAATGACAAAGATAAATATTTCAGACTCTGAGATGGGACGAATATGATTTTAGACTGGTCAAGGCGAATAGTTTTAAATTAATGAAACTTTAACTGCAAATAGCAGGAACCAGTAGGAAAAATGACTGCATGATCAAGATCAATCTCTGGGCTCTAAATCAGGTTAAAGAAGTTTTGAAGTTGCTTTAGTCTCTGAAAAGGTAAGAATTCATATATACTCATTTTTTAATACAGGCCCCCATTTGTAAGTTTTAAATATGATGACAAAACTGTATTGATGAACCTCACAAAATAGAACAGACAGTTTGAAGGAATATTAAGGGGTAGATCTTACCTCTTTCACATTGAGGAACATTTTTACTTCAAAGAAATTGATATGTCAGTTCGCAGACTAGATGGGGGTATCATTTTGGCTAATTTTAGAAAAAGAAATTATAGATGTCAAATCTAACATTATCATCTAGTCTGCCTTACAAAAAGAGACAGGAATGTCCACAGGGCAATGTTTTCCACTTACCTTTAGTACTTACCTTAGGGGGAAGTAGCCTCCAGCATCACCTATCTCCTTCTGCCGACTGTTAGGAATTCCTAGGCAACTATCTCAGATTTACATGCTTAGCAGACTACTGCATCTTATTTGTGAAGTATTTTTAATGCACCTCAGGAAAAAAATGATGTCTACAGATTATTGACTGAAAAATCTGAAGCTTTTTTTTAAATTCTTTGTCCATATTGTTTTTTGGGGTTTGGGGTTTTGTTAGTTTGTTTTATTAATTTCCTTGTCTATACACAAATCTTCAGGGAATCAGAGAGGAATTTGGAACTCAGAGCTTCAATGTTTTCTGAAAATGAGCACATCAGTGAACTGAAAAGGCCTCTTTCCTGCTCATACTTACAAAAGTACAACAAATGTTCTCTCATATGCTTGCAAAGATACACAGAGACTTTTAAAATCGATTACTTACTTAACACCCAAGGTTTCCACACATGGAACCCTGTTAGGTGTTTGACATTTATTGGATGCTCAAACACCATCACAAAATTGCTTTTAAATATATTAGAAAATCTGGACTGTTCAAAAGTCATGGATTGCACAGCCATCTATATCTATTGTGTGTGTTTATACATCCTCTAGCACCAAAGCAATTTGAAGGATTCATGAAAGGTAACAGTAAGGTCTGATGTCACTGTGACTAATAAAACATAATTCGTTACAGAAGTGTCTTGTGACTGATTGACCTTGATGTCCAGCTGAAACATTTATAAATCTGTGGAAATCTAATTATTTAATTAATTAGACTCCTCTACTTCTGTCAAATTCAGTTAAAATACACCAAGTTCAAAAGTTTTTGAAGGGAAGACAAAGACACAGACATGCAGGCAGGGGGGATTTGTGATCCTTGCCTTCTGTGCAAATAATGCTACAAAGAAAAGTCTCTTCTATTCTTGCAGAAACTTTGAGCCATTCAACCTAAAGCTCTAATTGACCATCATCCAGTCTCATTCAATTTGTTTCTGACTTATTCAGCCTGTTTCCAGTCTTATTCAACTTGTTCAACATCAATGACCTGGATGAAGGGATAGAATGCACTCTGAGCAAGTTTGTTGATGATACGAAACTGGGGTGAGTGACTGATACACCTGAAGGCTGTGCTGCCAGTTGGCCAGACCTGGACAGGCTGGCAAGTTCAGCGGAGTGGAAAATGAGCTTCAACAAGGGCAAGTGTAGGGTCTGGCACCTGGGGAGAAGTAACTCCAGGGAAAACTGTGGTCAGCAGTTGAGGGTGGTGATCCTGGTCCTCTACTCTCCCCTAGTGAGGCCACATCTGAAGTACTGTGTTCAATTCTGCTCTCCACAGTTCAAGAAAGACAAGGAGCTACTGGAGCAGGTCCAGTGGAGGGCCACAAAGACAATTAGGAATCTGGAGAACCTTTCTTATGAGGAGATAATGTGGGAGCTGTTTTGTTTGGAGAACAGAAGACTGAGAGAGGATCTCATTCATGTACATAAATATCTCAAAGTGACACGGGGATTGTGCCAGACTCTTTTCAGTGGTGCCCAGCAACAAGACAAGGAACAATGGCTGTAAACACAAGAAATTACACCTCAGCATGATGAAGAACCTCTTTACATTGAGGGTGGCACAGCACTGGAATAGGTTGCCCATGGAGGTTGTGGAGTCTCCCTCTTCAGAGACTTTCCAAACTCACTTGCATGAGTTCCTGTGTCACCCGCTCTGGGTGACCCTGCCTTGGCAAGGGATTGGACTGGATGATCTTCAGAGGTGATTCCACGATCACAAAACAATGAACATTCAATAAATATACCTAAAACAGGACTTTTCACCTTTCTTTAGGTACTCTCCAGGTAAAGGCTCTAACAGAAAAGTGTGGAGCTTCGGGCAAGTGTGAGGGGATCCCAATGGAAAGACAAAAGCAAAAATGAGACCACAGCTGCAGAAGTGGCCTTCCATGAGACTCCTACAAACAATGGCATTATTTACTCTGTCTGTAGCAGTTATGTCAACTTAGCCAATAGCAAAAGAAGAAATTCACCAGGAGGCAAAGAAATGTAAACACATGGCTGGCAGGGTTTCCAGCCACTGGGAGCTGGCAGAAGGGGGTTTTACCCCTCGCGTGCTGACACAAAGAAGCCCAGAGGTCAACGCTGAAACCCCTCTGAAAGGTGGCACTCAGTGCCCATCACACAATGAAAAGGGGTAGAGCTCCTCACCCAAAAGGGGCTGTATCTTCCTGTCACTGTTCTGCAGGCACACAGGTGAAGGCAAAGAAGTAAAGAGAGGAGACTCTCCATATGTGTTCCACTCAGGCTTATTCCTGAGAAATCACAGGGACGAAGAGGCCAATTGGTGGGAGGGTCCAGGGATCTTATACTGGGTACAGAATAGGTGGGGAAAGGGATCTCAGCTAATGGGATAGAGACAAGCAGGTGGGATTGACAGGAAGGGAACCAATGGGAACAACACATAGGAGGGACTCAGGGAAGGATCCAATGGGGGCATCGAGGAAGAAAGAACTTTCTAGAACTAATACATATTAAAGAAGGAAAATGAATATACATAACTTCATACATAAAACAAGCAGACAAAATAGTAACCAATCAGGGGAAAACATGCAAAAGGCAAAACAAGGGAATCATAGGTTCTCACCACGACTGCAAAGTTACATGCTAAACTTGGGTTGCTGACGTCCACAGCTGGTTGTCTGAGTTCTCCTCAGGAGAAAGAGTAGTTGCAGCCACCTGCACTGCTACCCATGGCTCAAAAGTATATATATATTTATTCTACTGGGGAAAATATTTTCCAGTTTTTTTCATATGCAATGTAAAAAAAGAGACTGTTCCAACAACAAAAACAGTTTAAATGACAAATTTCTAATGTGACCTCTTACAGCTGCAGAATTACTGTGCTTGTCCATATAAACTGAAGAAAGGTGATGGCAAGTTCAAATGAATTTAGAAATGGATAATATAATGGATGTCTAAATCCTCTATCAGGAGCACTCTTGGAGTATCTCTAAAGCGGCTTCATAGAACTGTATGGGTACTGAGAATATTAGAAGTCTCTCCCTCATCTTCCCTGAACATTTCCAGGTACTAAAGCTGTCTCTGAGGTACATAGCATGGTAACCATGCAGCCTATTCCTCTGCTCAGTTAAAATAACAGCAAATCTTCCACCAGCAGGTCTAAAAAATCTAATTCTTTTCTCAGCACTTTTCAGTTCAAGCACTAAAACCAGTCACTGGTGATCCATGGGGTATCATTCTGTGCCTTTTTCAAATAGGCATAACAGAATAATAACAGCTGCCCAGAAAAATCCCCTAAGTAGAATTGTGTGAGAGAAACTGATGTGAAAGTGATGGACAGTAGCCAAGCTGTATGGGAATGCTTCTCAGTATCCACTGTGTCTGTGTCTTATCATTGTAACCGGGTCCTCCAGATCTATCTCAATTACTATCTCAGCTGTAGCAAGTTGATAAGTGATATATTAATGGGTAAGACGGAATTCTGATAGCAAGGGCACAAGAAGGCAACAAACCTCCAACTAAATGCAGACACAAAGAACAGTGGAATCCAAGGTCTGTTAGGAACTTCACCAACAAACCAGAATAAAGAACGTCAGAAAACTGTGCATTGAAAGAAGGATATCAGAAATGAGGCTGAATAAAATTAATTCCAGTCCCTCTCCTTTCTTCACCTTCCCCTCTTTATTTTTCATTTAAAAAGAAAGGTGTAAAAATTCCTGGAGTAATCTTTTGTAAAGATCAGTAGCCTCTGTTGTGATCTAGAAACTCTACCCCTTGTTAGTGAGCCCTGATCAGCTGGACATCTAACCAAGCACATCCAGGGACTTCTGATTTGTACCAGGGTACCAACACAACCCTATCCAACACAAATGAGATTTTGCTCCATTTTCCCTTCTGTTCTCCAGACTACCTACTTTTTTTTCCTCTCTGCCTATCTCTCTCTCAATTTCACAGTGACCCTGAGCCTCACTACACTTCACAGCACTTGCACAACAGGCTGCAGCAGCTCCTGCTGAGAAGGAAACAACTTGCCTGGTGGTGCCTTAAGCTGTGAAATAATCAAAAATAAAAAGAGGTGTTGTAGAGGAGAGATTGCAGTAGTTGTTGACTACAACTGTGGGTACCCCATTAGGGTGCCTGTTTGTGGCTGTCATAGCCATTTACAGTGAGAATATATTCTGCTCTTCCTACTATGGGTTCCTTAGACAATATTGGAAAAATAGCCTTATTCACAGTTGCCCACTCAAAATTCAGAGACAGGACTATTCTATTCAGACTTCTACATGTGCATGTCTAAAATAGCAACTCTAATCAATCTTCTCAGTCTGAAAAAGAGATTTATATAATTTTTGCATTAATTTATTTTGCTTATGAATTCTGATTATAATTTCCACTTTTTTCCCTTTCATCCTACATAGCTTTGGCATGGGACTAAATTGTCTAAGGTTTCTGCACTTAAACACTATAGAAATGTTGAAATTCACAAGTAGTATGGTCAAACTCTTAGAATATTGCTGTATTGAAATATTTCTATTATGTTGGGTGGAGTTACATTACAGATATGGTCAATGCTAAATGGTCAATGTGGTCGAAATAAATAATATTGTCATATTGTCTTTTTTTTTTTCTGTATTCAAACAAATTCAACCAAATTTAACTATCAGCTAAGAAACTAGTCAGCATTATACAGAGAAAAAAATACAGCTTCTCATCTCTCAGAGGTTATTCAATACAATGCTCTGTAAAAATAAAATTCAGTAAGTATTTATATAGCTCCCTCAATCATTAGACAAGTTCTGTTTTTCTACTAATGTTCATGGAATTATGGGTGACTTTCACGTTGGCTTGTGGGGTGTAAATGATAACAAAATATGCTAAGAAGAGTTCAAAGTGGTGTAGAAGGTAGAGAATCAAGTTATCTGGTGGCAAATACCTACTTGGCTCCATGGACTTTGTTGCCAGACAACTTTGCTGTATACACAGTTTGAAATACAGTTTGAAATAGAACCCTGTTGGAAATGGGGTCAGGATAAAATCAAATTACAGCTAGATGCTAATGTGTATCTCTCCTGTAATCAGGTAACATCAAAATGGGATATTACGCCAAAAATACACCAAATCACAAATACGTGCCCATGAACATATTTCAGAACATTTTGTTTCTCTTCCTTTTATGCATCCAGATGGACAATGCACAATAAATAGAAACTGGATGAAAAAAGGTGGTCTCACTGTTTAATCATGAGAGTCAATTAAATGAAAATGTCTACTGATCATTCAAATATCCAGCTGAAAAGTCTGCATAGCAGCAAAGACAATCTAAATACAAGATGACTACCACATCCTCTGTTCTTTCAAAGTTTAGTAGCTTTTGACACCCTTTTTTTAAAAAAATCATATGACAGCAAGCATGCCTTAAAATAAAAATTACTCCATTTCAAGATAATACCTATTCAACCAGATGCCTGTTCACTACCACTGAAAGAAACCCAAATTTAAAGAAAAGGTTGAAAACAGCTGGTTTTCCCAATTTATAAAAAGCACAAGTGGAGATTAACTTTGGTAAGTGCTCACAGCAAGATTTGTTTTGGCTGTTTAAGTAAATTAGATTTAAAATATCGTTCAGTTTTTCATTTAAAACTTGGAAGTGCTAACTAAACTACCAACCAATTTTTAGAGATATTTAATTGTACTCCAAGTGGTCAAATAATTAAGGACTTAATGTTGAAATTCAGTTTATTCTCAAACAATAAAGCTATTATATGTTCACTCAAAAAGAAAATAGGACAAAAGTACTCTGTGAGCTCTGCTATAACTAAGGAATTACAGTGTTTACATTAGTTTTGTATCTTAATTACCAAAGATATCATTAACTTTGTAGACTGGGACACTTTTCTTTTATAGCTGCTGTAATTTTATTTGTCAGACACTGGCTTTCATTGCAGAATAAACTGCTGCATATTTTAAAATTCTGACTTCAGTAACTTACGCCACTGAATCTCTTTCTTTTTTACAAAATTAAAGGTAGTTAGAGCTCATACAAATGCATGACGAGACTTTGTGGAGGCCAGTCATAGCATTGGCACAGGAGATCATGGGGCATAAGCAGTCCTAGAGTGGTGGGTTTTAGGAAGCTATTTCCCAGGCCCATTTTTAGGACACTAACTATTGAACTTGCAAAGAAACATTAAGTGCTCCTTTCCATCTCTGTCTGAGGACAAACCATAGGGCCACTTATACTGGTATGCTAATTGCATAGTGGTAATGAAATTGTTCAAATTATATATGCCCTTTATAATTTAGGAATATAGAGAAGAGAAAAGTAAGAGAAACAACTATAAAGGAGAGTAGTAAGGACTATTTATACTCTGCAAAAATGCCAATTCACCTTTACAGCTGCCTCCAAAGCCTCTGAGGAGTCCCTGAAGTAGAGTCCCAAGAGAAGAGAGCCTTTCGACTCAGTTTATCTTTTCCTGCAGCCAAATGACACTTGTGGACAAACCTTGTTAACATGATTTTTTCCGTGTTTCAGACAAGGACATTTTCTTTAAAATCAGAAGCCAAACCAACCTTGCCTCTGTATTCATCATATGGGAATGAGGCTGCCTATAATGAATAAATCCCATCCATCCACATAAAAACTTTCTTCCATGATCAGATTTATTCATCTAATTTCTTTAAGCGCTCAGAAAGATTAGCTCCTGAACTTACAGCTCGACAATGATTCCTCAACCTTGAATGTGTGATGATGACAGCTTTAGCATCCAGTGTGTTCATGTTTAATATAAGAAGAAAAAACTGCAGTTTACCAAGTGATCTTACTGGCTTCAATCTCCTTAAATATATATCTGGACATATAAATCTAAATCTATTTAAGTAAGTACTCAAAGAAAGAAAAAGTTATGAATTAAACCATTCATCAACTGTATCTACTGCGCTATGGACATGGCCAAAGTTCAGTGCCTATAAATAGGATACATGTAATATTTCAAGGCTTACACAGACTGAGGAAAATAAAAAGAAAAATAATGCTGACTGGACTCTTCCTCTACTCAAGACTTTTTTTCATACTGGGTAGTTGGTACAGCTGCAATGCCATCCCCTTCAGCTCCTTAGCACCACCTCCCAGACTGAGTTTCAGTCATGGATCATCTCATCCATTTACCACTTGCTCAACCTTGTCATCCTTCTGCTTTGTTTCTGTTTCCATGTCTCGATGGATGCATTTGACCTCCTTCAGACTTATTCTTCTCCTCCATCTCTTTCTGCTCGGTACCTTGAAAGCCCATGATCTATCAATGTCCAGTACTTATTTACTATTTCTAACCTCATTTTTGCACATTTTCTCCTTTAGCAGCTCAGGTTTCTCTGTCTGCCTATCACAAAACAACCTTCACTCCATTATTCTCTACTGTGACTCTTCTCCAACATTCAAATTAAGCTCTTACCTTTCTAAAATTAAAACACTGTTGAAAATCTTGTAATCATATGAAACAAGATCATAGACAAAAAAACCCCAAATAATATTTTAAGCTCTTTCTTGTTACAAGTGATTGAAAAATGATGTTTGAATGATTTGCATGCACAGACTGTAGGTAAGTCTCAAAAATCAGGTTATGGGGAGATATATTGGAAATAAATATATCCTCCAGCCTTCTTATCCAGTCTATGCATTTGTTGTTTGACTGGGGCATTTAATAATTGAGAAGGATTTTTTCTCTTTTCAAGAATGTCTAATAGAGCAAGAACACAAAACTGTATAGCCTAAAGGTTGTACTTCTGGTAAGCCTTTGCTTGTCCAGGATTACTCATTCCTGTCTGCCACATGAAACTGTTTACTTCATGTTTTGGTCCATAGTTTAAAGCATCATATTTGTGCAGTGTGCATCAGTCAACATTAATACCAGCATTTGCAACCAAGGATAAAGAAAAATACAGAATCTGTCATTTATCATAATTGTATCTTTTCCTAAAAAGGCAAGAAAAACATGTTATCATCATTTGAAAAAATGGGCATTTAGCTACATTGACATAAACACTTTTTTTTTTCCCTAATCAGATTAACATTTACAAGATTAAATACAGTTCATTCATTTAGGATAAATCTAAATCTTGTCACATGAAGACTTTATAATCTCAGTGAATTGTGGGGTGGCATCATGGTACATGTCGAACAACTAATTGCAAATACCAGATTTTTAATGTTCACCTATGGATGTCAAGTCGTGTGACTCAGACACAAAATGTCTCTATACACCTATATGTAAAGCAGATATCTAATTCAGTCTATACATGAAATGCCTTTTTGAGTTCCCCAGTTGGTCTTATCTGCTGTATGCACCATCCCTGCACTAGGACATACAGGGGAGTCTGTGGAACTGTTACAGTTGATATATTCATTCATCTGAAAACCAGAGGCTCATCTGGCTGCTCTGTGGGGCAGGGTGTGATACCAACCTGTGGACACAGTATGTTCTCTTAGGTAATGCACCTTTTCATTCCAATTTTCTCTTGTGTGCATACATGCCAGGCGCAGCTGGTCACCCACGCAAGCTCAGCCAACCAGCTGCTTCTCACACCTGGGACCACAAAATGAGCAAGGCTGCCTAAGAAAGGACTTAATTATGAAACTGTGGAAATCAGTTGTTCACTCAGTGCTTGACATTTGAATTGCCAGTTTCAACTGCATGAGCTAAGCAGCCTTCCATATCACTGCAGTTCCTGCTCAGTTTCCCAGAAAAAAGCAGGCACTACATGGAAGAATATGGACAAATCAACAGGAGGATTTATTTCAATCACTAGCACTATAAAGTCAGGAAACACTAAAAATAAAGGCACTGATAAATTTGAGTGCATTAAATGAGTCCAAGACACCTGTGTGTAGGGAGCTATTGGCATATTTTGTACTTACATTTCTCCTTGGAACTGCCTGTATTTTGGGTATTGGAAAATAATTCCTGAGAAGCTTTATCTTGAGAAAGGCAAAGCAAAACACAACCATCTTCTTGTTTAGAGGACTCTTTACCATTTTTACCTTTGTAGGTAAACTATCTAGCTAAAGATATGACATAACAAACAACTAACCAAAGTGCTAGAAAAACAAAAAGCAGCTGACTTTACATAAAAAAGATGGGAAGCCCAACGCATAAAATTTATTTCATCAGACTTGCATACCATGCACTATTCTCAGACTTCAATGAGTACAAGAAAATCCATCTAATGTGTTTCTGATTTTATTGGTTCCCCAGCAGGACTATTGCTGGTCAGCTGACCAAAGAGCTGATTCAGTGGACCCTGGTTGACAGCCTGTAAGACTTGTCTAACTTAGATGAGGTTTAAAGATGCCCCAGGTGCCCCATGGCCCCAAGAAGCACAGGGTTGAAAGGGCCATCAGACAGCTATCTATAGAAATGCACACAAGAAATTCATGACTTGCTTACGATCCCACTACGTGTCTTGCATTAGCGATTAGGAGCTAAGTGCTGCTCTAAAAGCTACTGCTGTAAATTCATGGTGGTCAAGACCATTTGACCTCATATTTCCACAGTCTCACTCCTCTTCTTTTGCTGCTTGACAAGCAGTCTCTCCAGAAAATGTTGTTTTTCTGTTATTTTTCCACAGCAGGCTTTTACCAAATTATACTGGAATTTTTAGAAGTAGTCTAAAGTAGATAATCAACCTCTATCCAAAGGTAACACTAAAGGAGTGCAGAACTCACAATATTAGTCATTATTGAAAATATGAGGTACATTGTTTTGAGAATAATGAGCCTTGTCATTGTCTGTTTTTACCCATATGTTCTGTTTCCTCCCAGAAACACTGTCTCTTTTTCTGTTTCTGAGCTTCCATTCATCTTAGTATCAGCATTTTGTCCTTCCAGTGATCACAGCTGCCCAAAACAGTGCAAAAACAGTCACAGAAAAAGCAACAGAACATGGATGAAAAACAAAATGTTCTCTATGTCCTGATGTACTTGTTAAGCAATAGAGATTGCATGGAGGAGAAGTTTGTTGTTGCATTCATTAAATATAACTCAGGGCTGTTTGTGCACACTCTCCTTGAAAGCCAAAAGCAAGCCAAGAAGGAAGGAAAGGAATCTTCTTTCTTTCAAGCACCCTTCAGAATAAAATAAAATAGCTCCTGCTATTTCTCTAATGAGAGGACTTCATTATACAGAAGTCCTTCTAAAGAGGACTTCATTATACAGATCTGGTAATCATGTAAATGCTGAAAGGTAGCTACATCTATTTTTATCTTGTCAATCTAATGGACCAAAAAGGCTTAAAATGTCTATAACCAGTCTAAGTGGCTGACACACTTGCTGCTAGATGTTTGTTCCCCAAGGATAAGTACACACAGCAGAATATGGGATCCCACACATATATTTCAATGGTCAAAGGCAAGCTGGCTCGGATGCCGGAAGGAACATCACCACCCCTACTGGTGCATTTTGCCTGGGTGAACGAGGCTTGCGGCATAGCAAAGTGTATTACTGTGGACAGAAGGCCATGCTCATACAGCTTTAAATGTTTTCCAGAACTTAAATTAGAACAACCTACTTCTATAAGGAATTGCATTTTGGAGCAATTTCCAGGAATTCTCACTTCAGTGTTATTTAGGTGCAGAAGAAATGCTTGCAAGAATCAGCCTCCCCACCACACTAGACAGTTGCTTTCATCTTCAGACAAATGTACGAACCTGATTTTCTTCTCCTTTACTTTGACTTTACATAGAATTATTTGAGCTGTCATAAGGAATCAGACCAATTATCCGTCTAATCCACTATCCCGTCTTTGACAGAGGCCATCACCTCATGCTTCAAATGAAGGTGAAAGGAACTCTGCAGTTGACAATTATGAAACAATCAGCCCATTGGCAAAAAAATGCCATTAGTCAATGTTCTGTCCTATACTCAGAAATCTGTGAGTTTCTATCCTTTCTCAGAAGGACATGCTTTATCTGATATGACTATGGGTATTCTTCAGTCACATGTATCCCTTGGTGTGTTTTTTAATACTTTCAACACTGAAATGCAATTTATTCAAAGACAAGTTCAACGTCATGCAAAGCAAAAAACAATAGCAAATAATTAATCATGTTGTATTTCAATATTAGTGACTATGTTCAATTTTAATGAGTATTCCTTCTGTTTGGTAGAAAGGTAAAAGATACAGTAGGGACTATGGTTACATTGTCAGTACTTCCAATGTATTACATCTTACTATTACATCTTTCTTGTGTATACAAGTTAGTGTCAGACTTCTCAAGCTCTCATCATTACTTTCAAAGTCTTCTGCTCCTATTTATTTTGCTCTTCAAAATTCTTTCCATTTTCTTAAATGAGGTGATTAAAATTTAGCATAGGAAATTTAATCTGATAAGATGATGCTGAATACTCTCCATATTATTTTCTACTTAGTTTTTGATCTCTTAAACATCATTGTCTATTTGAAAGCTCCTGTGCACTAAACAGAATTATTAAAAAAAACTCCCTGAAATGGTACCTTGTTCCTCAGCAGGAGCAATTTCAGTATCTTTAGGTCCAGTGAGGTATATGGATAATTCAAATATATATTTTAGTATTCTTTACTTTGCATCTGCCATCTTCAAATTTCTTCTGCTATCATGCTAACTATGTAATGAAGGTTCATTAAGTCTCTCAGAGGCTAAGTATGCGTAACCCTTAACTATTGTGATTTAACTTGCAATTCCCTCTGCTGCTCTTGATCTTTTCCTGGAGAGTGTTTGAAAAATTTTTGCTCAAGCAGTATGACAGACATCGCCAAATCAAACAAAATCACTGTTTCTACAGCCTCCTGATCCAGAAGCTGTGTGATTTTGAAATAGGTATATAACCTCAGGCTCAGCACTCTCATACAACTCCTTGCCACAGCTGACCAGTGATCAGGATCACAGGCAAAGTGAACGGATGATTGACTGTGTCTACTCATGAAAAGATATCCAACTCACTGGAATTTTAGTGTAATTATTAGTGATTTACAATATACCAATGTAAGTATCAGAGTATGTGTCTAGTAGAATTTAAGCATCTGATTGTAGAGATATTGGATGTTTTGATCACAAAGAAAATATACGTGTTTGTGTCAATCAGACTTTGTCACAAAATGCCAATGAACTTCTGACTTGAAAGCTCTCACAGGAACTCAAGACTTGTGAAAATTTCAAGTTAAATGAAAGCAGTAGCACATGTCTGGGTATATATTGTGATTTCAGGAGCTGATCAGGATTTGTATTTTTTATCAGGGGCTGACCCAAAATACATTCTTGTTTGACTCCTGTGAGTTTTCACACCAACGTCTAGACAAGTATCTTTCCAGGCATATTAGGTTTCTCTTGTCCTACTTTTTGCAGCACTGAACATTGCTATCTGTAGTTATTTAAAGACAGGTACATTTACATTTGATTAGCAGAATATAGGGATTCAGCTACCTTTAAGACTGATGCATTAACTTCAGTAATAACCTTTCCCATTAGAAATTCACATTACAATAATTAATACCACAATTGCAAAAACACAATAAACAAGCCAGGGAGAAATAGCACCTCTGAGTTTTCAGTTCCAGTGTGACTTACAGCCTCTAATGTAATTCCTAGGCAATAATTTGTACTGAAATCTAAAGGCAGAGAATTTCCAGCAAAAGGTAAAGCTTTCTATTGCTTGAAAAGACAGCTGGCACAGAAACGCAGAGATCAGTTAGGAAATACTGAACAAACATCACTTTCTTATAATGGCCAAAATGTATTTTCATTTCTACTTCATTTTCTATATTTAATACAAAATGATTTTTATCTACTGTTCATGCGTTCTAATAATGTCAGATGTGTGGGCGTCCTGTAATTCTTTATGAATAATAAGGAATGCAAATAGTGCTATCTTCACACTCACAGTTGACTGCACTCTTGTTGGCTTCCCATCAGCACCTAATTTATCAGCTACTAATTTTCAGAGAGATAATGTCTAAGGCTAGAAGAATATCTCTGTGCGACTAACATTACACTGCTGAGGAAGAATGTTAGAATCATCTGACCAATTACATGTGCATCAAGACAGTCATATTTGATGGAGTTCATTTTCTAAATTTCCCTCACCTTATTTATCAAGACTTTTTATTACTATAATCAAGAGAAACTAACAATAATTTGTTGCAGTGAGCCATGATCAGCCGAATCAAGTGGACCCAAAGGTCCATTGGTTTGATGCTTCCACAACCCAAAAGCCCTGAGCATTCAAAAGGCTGTGAAAAATACATAAATCCGTACCTTACCATTGGCCACAGCCCTCCCCTCCCCTTATGTCTCATTTTTGGTTGCATTTCCAGAGAGTTCTATGTTCTTTGGTTGTTAATTGGTCCTTGTTATTCCTCCCTACCTACCCCTTCTCCCATGTGCTGTAATTTCTTCTCCCCACCTCGGTAACACCCTCTGGCTGATGTTCCATTGGTTACTGTGTGTTTTCCACGCCCAGATCGTGAGAGTACAAAACTCCCTGCAAGCCACATTTCTTTGGCTTTTCTCCGTGGATTTTGCTTTCCAATGAACTCTTCTCCCCCGTGAAGAAGTTCCTGCTTTTCTTTCCTACCTCCTTCTCACACCCTCGCCATCGGTGGGCAAGGTGAACCTGACCCAAAGCTTCTCCTCCCGTGCTGCGATTGGGTTTCCGTCCTCCCCTCTCGGAGCAGGCAGAAGATTGCCTGGTGCTCAGGACAGCGTGCTAGCCGGATGGCACCGCGGCAATGATTTTTGCAATCTCACAAAATGTTCCGTTATCTGTCTGTTAATACAGAAATTTCTTCTTTAAGGCAATTATATATTTGCCCACTGTAAATGAGGACTGCATAAATAAATGCCTAATATAATCTGAAATTATTAGTAACCAATCCAAAAATATAATACGAAAAGAATTTATAAAACTACTAGTGGTATCATTAAGCAATGTTAGATGACTGAGACATAATGCATTTTCCACTATTTTCTATTTCCTTTCTACCCTACATCACACAGACATTTCTGCAGAGTTAAATTGGAATTTAAGTTTACTGTCGTTGAGAAAATTGATTTAAAACTTTTGATGCAATAAATAAATGTTTATGTTTGCAGTTTTTTAGATTTTAGAATGGATGAAGAATAACATAATTAAATATAAGTTTCATATTGTCAATAAGCTTCCACTTTTCTTCATAAGGATTTTTCCATCCAACTTGTTTCATATATAAATAGCATTTCCTCACAGAAAATAAATTTTGAAATAACTTAGGGAGTTACACAACCTAATCATTCAGGTTGCATTAGCAAGTTTCCATGCTTATAGATGTGAGCCCTGGAGGAAATCTGATACACAATTCATCTCTATGTTTATTTGTTTGGATGCCATATTCTAAGATACTACTCTCATTTTCTTATGTACCTTATTAGAAGTTAGTTTTTTGGGTCAGAAGTTTTCTATGCATTGATAGCAAACAACAAAATAGATCATTAAATCTTACTGGAACTTTGAAATAACTATTACTCTTCAAATGTCTGGTTATTAATATCTCTGCCGCCACTAACTGCTCTACCAAAAATAAAACCTAAAATCTGTCAGCCCATGAACCATAGAAATCCTTTTCTAATATTTAGAATCCTTTAAATTGCTGGTAGTCATATGCAAACTACCTTAACCTTGACCTTGTAGCATTCAAGAATTTCAATGGTGCTACAAAAATCTTCATGTCTCATAAGAAAAACTTCTAGGAAGTCATAAATTGCATTGAAATCATTTTCCCGTCTACACAGAAAATATTTTCTTCACAAAAATTGGGGAAAATCCTGTATCTAATGAATTTAAAATCAATTTCTGGTTGGCAAGGGGTCTTTAATAATGAACAAAATGCCTGGTCTATTCCTAACTTTTCTGCTAGCTTTCCATGTGACCTCAGGAAATTTATGTGACTTACTACATTTTCAGGTTCACATCTTCACAAAGAAATCCTGATTTACATCTTTTCACAATATTTTGATTGCTGAAGCAGAAAATACTCTATAAGTACTTGAAAAATACTTTTAAGCCTTATCTTTGGAGATGAAAAAACTCCAGGTAAAAGTAAAAACTTTCTGATACTATGTATGACTACCATGTTTTGCTATTTCTGTTCTCATAGTAGTTTGGGGGGGGGGGTTGTTTGATTTTGTTTGTTTGCTTGTTTGTTGTTTGGGTTTTTTTCAGTAGAACAGTTGCTTTTAGGTAATTGAAACATACTGGAAGAAAATAGGGCCTCAGAAATATATATCTATATAGAGAGAGTATTAAATGAAGATTCATTGTAGCCTAGTTATGGATAGATAGCCAAAGAAAAATTAATTAGCAGTATTCAGGGACAACATGGAACAGGATTCTGTGATGCATCTTTCCCATTATTGAAAAACATTGCAGTGATGCCTTGAACTTTAGCAAAAATTGTCGGTACTAGCTTGTTTTGACATATGAATCTTTTATCAAACCCAGTTTGTTCTTCATGGCGTCTTTTCTACGATGGTCAAAGAGGTGGTGATATTTCCCATGCTCTCTTTGGTGTCAGTACTCAATTATGCCTTGTGCCAGCTCTGCCTGGATGCTGCCAATCCAGGGACTGTCAGTCTTGGGGTTTTTGCAAGACTTGCCTACTGTATGAAGCCCATCCTTCATGTAACTTATCTGAAGAGAATTATGCAATGCCTATAGTTCTTTTTTCCCCCTAAGCTTTCCCTGAGTAGAGCATGCCATTTCTGTCTAGTCTGTAATGGTTCTGTTACATAAACCAAGTCACTGACAAAATTTGATGTCAAATCCTATTCACTGGGGATTGTTTATAGCCAAAAGATCAGAATGACTTTCAACCAATTTTGTCAGGACTCAGTGTCTGGCCTCCCTTACAGAGTTATCCTAGGTTCAAATCACTTTTTTATGCTGTTATAATTCTAAAAGAGTTCTTCCCAAAAAATATGCACAGCACTGGAATTTTAATTTTATTCTTTGTATCACAAACATAAACAGATACTTTAATATGGGATCACTGATATGGGATCACTAAACCTGAATTTATGTTGTTCCATATTTCAATGGATTTCAAATGATACTTGCAAATATTTTTAATTCTGTATTTAGTCATGATAGAAAGACAGAAAATTAGAGGTTTTTCCAGCTAACTTCAAGTTTATAGTACTGAAGTTGCATCAATTACATAATTTCTTATTAATTTGTAACAGCCTCTTATGCCAATTAAGATGTTATAGAATAATTAAATTATAAGACAGGCTTTTGGGGGCGGGGTATTATCTGTCTGCATACCTTGTCTGTGGAACACTGATTAAACAGATCAAATGGCTGGGCAGAATGTCATTAATCTTTGAAAAAAAAAAAAGCTATTGTTTACTTCTCTCTGAGAAATAGAGATACAATAAAATGCAATCAGTAAAAACTCTCTCTTACAATTAAATGGTATTTATAGGTATTTTTAAAACATCATTGTCTCAGATTTCAGCTCCACTTCTTTGTTTACCTGGTTTTGCTTGAGTGGAAACTACTGAGTGGATTATTCAAGCCCTAGAAACACAAATTGACCACTCAGGGATGAATAGAAACTGTAAATTTCAATGGATCAACTTGGAACTTTTTTAAACTGCAACTTTTTAGGTGTTTTAAATGGGTACTCAAGCTTTGGTAATAAAACTCTTTTTCCTTATAACTCTGGGTAAAGATACAGATGAATGGGGCTAAATCAATGGAATTTACAGCTAAACAAAACCTAGTTGGATGAGGCTCTAACTCTACAAAGTAGAAAATGATGACCAGAAAAAAAAAACAAACTAAAAATTTGGCTCTGATCTCTAAGTTAAAGAAAAGGCATCCAAAATTACCATCTTTTAATGACCTTAAAAATGCTTGTTTCATATCTTAGATTGCTAGAAGGTATGAAATTTGGTTCTACAGAAATATAAATTAATGACGCTTTAGACAGAAGTGGAAGAGTTAGGAATTCTGTAGCAGTTCTAGTGCAGAAGGGATTTTGAGTGAACAGGTATCAGCCATTTTTGTTTTGCTATTAATCCACATGGGCATGGCTCCAGAGAGTGAACTCCTGCAGGCAGATCCCCTTGGACACTGGCACAGGAGCAGGAGCTGGTGTTTGGCCAGTGGTTTTGCCCTTCTCCAGTTTGTTATTCAATCTGTCACAGCTAAGGGTCAGCATTTCCACTGATTACAGAGACATTTCCCAAAAACATAGCTGACACTTTTATCTAGTCCTGATGTTACATTAATGACTGGAAGAGTAATTACACCCACCTGGCTTTTTCGGGAGCACACCCGCATGTGCAAACATACATATATGTAAATATCTACACAAATTGAGAATTTTGAATACATTTATTCTTAGGTATAATACAGTTCTGCAAGACTTACAGGAGGAGAAATTAAACTTCACATGGACTTTTCTGGTCTTTATTAAGAAAAAAACAACTGAGTTTTGAATATGCAAGTCTAATGGAATGTACTCATCCATTTTAAAGTATTTTAAAAATTTTATTCTAGAATGTTGGAATACCTAATGAAAAACTTATGGGGAATAGATGGTTCCTTCCTGTTAGTTTCCATATTA
The DNA here is from genome assembly GCF_000691975.1 of Corvus brachyrhynchos. Classification (NCBI taxonomy): domain Eukaryota; kingdom Metazoa; phylum Chordata; class Aves; order Passeriformes; family Corvidae; genus Corvus; species Corvus brachyrhynchos. The sequence goes on along the minus strand of NW_008246057.1, from coordinate 809,330 downwards.
GAATCCACACTTCTTTACAACCTAATTAATTATTTATGATAACGAAAAATTACATTTTTTATTGACTCCCAATTCAGTTACTAAATTTTCTTCAGCAGTAGTTTTCTGCTTGGAAAATTTACTCCTATCTTTGTATCTTGGTTAGCAAATGTAGTAGTTTGGTCCAAAATACTCATTACTGTTCTTGAGTTTTAGCAAAGAACAGAGTTTGTATCCCTTACCAATACTGAGAAGTATGGAAATATATAACTTTATGTCATATAAATGTGAAATCTATCTTCTTTTCTATTCATATTACAACTAAATTCATTCAGAGAGATAAAAATATGTGTTTATATTCTCCCACACTTACATATGTCTAAGTCAAAAAATGAAAACACTTTCCAGTGATGTATTGCATAGCTTAACAATGGAGAGCAATTCTTTTAGCACAACTATCTGTGGCTGACTCAAAAACTGCTGAAATTCAAGGGACAAGCTTATGACGACTTCAAAAGGTTTCAAAGGTTTTTGAACAGGCCCCCTAGTGTCTCATTCACTCTAATTTTTAACACCCCAAGCAATAAAACTCCCTCTAGTCTTCTTTAATTAGCTCACACAGTAATTTTGTGAATTATTTTAAATACAGAATCTATTTTACATCCTTGCTGATTTCACAGTTACTTGTGTAGAGCTCTCCTATTAGTGCATTCTCAGAGAATTTAATCTTTTCTTTTGAATCATTTCAGAATGCCTTTCTTCCAGATGTAATCTGTTTCCACAATCACAAGGATAGCTCTTTTATAACCTAGGAAATCCTTTGTTGTCTGTTGGTGTGACTGTGGTATACCAGTAGATATCTAGACCATTAATATTTCATTTGACTTGGATATTCCATACTTTAAAGCATCTTGGCAATATTTTTTCCTCTTTTTCCAGCAGACAGTTGCAGTAGATGTTTCTAGTGCTTCCATTCAAGACAAGATAGAACAAAATGAACCCACCTCACTTGTCAAAACACAGTTTGCTGGAGTTGTGATTATTTTCGATACACTATTGACATATTATTGCTATTTCCTTATAAAAAGTATGGTAATACTTTGACAATATATAGTCATTGATGTTCCATCAATAAGAAACATTACCCAAAACTTACATTGGGCCATTTGGTCTTTCTACATTGTAATTTGCATTATATTTTAATTCATATTCAGAGGTACTGATTAAAACAGTATATTGCCATCATCTTAACCTCTCTAGCCCTTGGCACTTTTGGCAGTGGTTTCCTACTTTGATACCAAGTCCTACAAATAAGACAAATTTTAAAATAATAATTTCTCAGTATAAAGTCAGATAAGAGAAATAGATTGAATTCTTTTTATAAGTGCAATACTAAGGATGTAAACTACTGCAAAGGCATTTTATAATCTTAAACAAATAGGAAGGATAATTCTTTTATGACAGTGAATAACCATGTCTTTACTACAGTCAATGACCAGTTCCACACCAAATAAACTGAACAATCTATGCCTTAAAGATCATAAAATCATAGAATGGATTGGATTTGAAGGGACCTTAATGATCATCTTTTTCTAACCCCCTGCCATGAGCAGGGACACCTTCCACTAGACCAGGTTGCTCAGAGCTCCATCCAACCTGGCCTTCTAGGGCTGGGGCAACTGCAGCTTCCCTGGGCAACCTGTTCCAGTATCTCCAGTCTTTTTTACTCTCACAAAGAAGAATTTTTTCCTAATAGCTAATCTAAACCTGCCCTCTTTCAGTTTAAAGCCATTGTTCCTTGTCCCATCATTACATGCCCTTGTAAAATGTCCTTCTCCACCTTTCTTGAAGCCCCCTTTAAGTACTGGTAGATGCTCTAAGTCACCCTGCAACTTTCTTTTCCCCGGAATAAGTAGATCCATCATTCTCAGCCTGTCTTCATAGGAGAGGTGTTCCAGACCTCTGATCATCTTTGCTTTCTCGTCTGGACTCATTCCAAAAGGTTCATGCCCTTCTTATACTGGGGACCCCAGAACTGGACGCAGAACTCCAAGGAGGGTCTCACAAAAGCAGAATAAGAGGGGAAGAATCACCTCCCTAGGCCTGTTGGCCACTCTGGTTTTGATGCAGCCCAGAATGCAGTTGGTTTTCAGGGCTGCAAGTGCACATTGCTGGTTCATGCCAAGCTTGTCCACCAACAGCCTCAAGTCCTTCTCCTCAGGGCTGCTCTAAATCTATTCTCCACCCAGCCTGTATTTGTGCTTGGGATTGCTTCAGCTCACATGCAGGACCTTGCACTTGGCCTTGTTGAACTTCATGAGGTTCACACAGGCCCACTTCTCAAGCCTGTCAAGGTCCCGCTGGATGACATCCCTTCCCTCCAGTGTGTCAATATCGCACAGCTTGGTATCATCGGCAAAACTGCTGAGGGTGTACTCACAAAAGGATGACTAGATGCTTCCTGACGATGAATGACAAATTTTCTCATACAAGTAAGCAGAATTTCTTTAACATCCATGGTCAAAGCTATTGTTTGGGGTGATGGATTAAAAAAATGCTAGAAAGAGCTCTGCCTTCCATAGTCTTATGTTCTTAGTGAACCAATATAATGAGTAGCTCACAAAGACACATCTTTTCATGTTTGGTGTGTTCCATCGCTCAGTCGTTTCATGTTTTGTCTTAAGATTTTAGACACATGATACCCATGCCAGGATTTAGTAAGGCTCCTGTGGTGTAGCTGTTGGTGTTCCAAGAGTCATAGTTTTCATATTGTAATCTCTGAATACCAGAGCCACATTTGATTTGCTTAAAAAGCATGGGCATGACTTAAAATCTTCAGTGGTGTCTATTCAATAACAAAAGAAGTTAGAAATCACGGGACACTTTTTCTAGATGTCTTTAGGACATCATAGTCTGAAAATACAGGGGAAAATATTATAATCCTTTGTTATCTTATTTTAAAAAAACAAATGTTATTTGTTTCTTAGGAACATAAAAACCCCAAACCCCAAGAAGTCCATATGCTGTCTCAAATTGTTATTTGATTTCAGCTGATCTAAATGGGAAATCTTTCATGCTCTTGTTGGAATCTTCCTCTCAAACAGACCAATGTATTTCTGAAAAAGAATCCTCAGCCCTCTTCCGCTTCCTGTATGACTGAAATAAGATTGTTGTAGCTCCTCCATCTTCCAACAGCTCTCACATTATCTAGACATCTATATCATACCACATAGGTAAAATACTTTACCCTCAGCTGGAGGTTTTTTTATTGACAGTCCTTTTTACTCTCACTTAAAATTGTCTCAAAGATTATTCAAACTCCCATCAAGTCTAGAGGAAGCTTATGGTGATTCAAACAAGATTCTTTCACTTCATGAAAAAAATACCACCTTTTCATTTCTCTTCCCTAAAATAGCTTCGAAAAACCTGATAGAAACTTACTGCTTAGAAAGAGAGAAATCACAGTTGTTTTCACTGCTGAATGTAGAACCTAGAAGACATGTTACATGTAATTGATGGCAATTTACAGAAAAAGATCCACTTTTTAGACACCAAAACTTCTCAAGAAACTTCCTTTCACCTTTTTGACACTACTGACTTTTCTCCAGACAATTGACACGAGTCCAGTGAGAAGGTGAGAAAATATACTCTTAATCATCACTCTTAGTGACTGAAGAAAACTGAAGTTGCTCATGTGCTCCTTATTAAGACATCTCTTATATGAGATCCTATATTTCCTTTTCTATTTTAAATACAGGTCAGGTTAAACATCAGAAGAAAATACTATCTGAAATCACGTTTAAAACAAAAAATGTGAAAATCATCAGTTCAAACCAGCAGTAATATCAGGTGTTCTACACAAATTAGGACTGCCCAGAGCAAAGCAGTCAGTATACGGTTGTATTGTTCTCTGAAAACTAACTGTGAAATCTTATTGGGGTGGGGTTGGGGATGATGTTTGTGCATGAATGTTTGTTGCTGTTTTTCTTTTTTTCTTTTTTTTTCTTTTTTTTTTTCTTTTTTCTTTTTTTCTTTTTTTTTAATGTCAGGGCAGAGAAATAGCCCTTCCTCATCTTCTATCCTTATCTAAAGGAGAAATGGGGAATCTGGCTTGGACAAATTCAGAGGCACATACCACCCTTTTTAAAAAGCCTCTCAGTCTTCAATGTTCATTGCCTTCACTGCACCAACTTGTCATCTGAGTTGTGCCATACACACACTGGAACTCCCTGCCTCCACAACAGCCTCTCATGATTCCTCAGTTGCCTTTGGACATTCCAGTGTATATGGAACAGCGTTTTTACCCATCCATCTGGTCCTCAAAATATCTCATTAAAACCCATTGCTCTGCTTACACTGGGTCTGGAAAAAGAAACCAGCAAGTCCCAGGATAGTTGTGCATTTTTAACCCTTCTCCAAGAAGATGGCTCATCTCATGGTTTAGCCTACTTTGAAAAAGTTTAACCTACTTTGGAAAAAGTAGCAGTCTTCCTTTGGTGGTGGTGTTTTAATAAGGAAGAGATTGAAGTCTGGGGACCCAAAATAAAGACATTTGCTTGCTTAGAAGCAAACCTTTTGAAAAGCTGTTTTATGTAAAAAAACCCCACCCCACTTGTGAGGATACTGTCGAACATTACGTGACTGCCAATCCACTACACGGTCTTTTACTGAAAGCCTTGTAGCTAATGAGTTACCTCTACTGACATTTGACTTGCAAACCACAATCTCAAAACTACAGCACAGTCACTTGTACTCCGTCAAAATGTTATGATGCTATTCGTGTCCTTGACAGCTTTAACATCACAATGATACACTACAGTAGCTCTGCTAAGAGTGGCTCCTGTTTTTAAAACCCTTTCAATAAACATCAAAATAAAATCTTTCAAAAAAGAATAAAATAGCCAACAATTTACTTAGCAGGAATCTGTAACTTCAAAATAGCAAAAAATGAGATTAATATCATAACTAAAACTGATGACATGCAAATGACATTATCAGATTTCCAGTTTCTGGAGTGAATTACATGCAGCTGCATGTAGTTGGACCACAACTGTGAATGCTCTGCACTGCATCTTGTTGGCAGTTTTTAACAAGGCCATTTGCCACATAAGAAGAAATCTGCTCAGATAGAACCTCAAATATTTACTTAAAACAACAGGGCTCAGTACAATCAGTGTTTCAAAACAGCAAGCTCCAAACATTCAAAGGAAAATAGATGACTGTGTATATTTTATGGAAATACCATATTTTGATCCATGGACAAGAATGCTTCCACATAACACTGGGAAAATGTCCAGAAGACGAGCATGTCAGCTTTAGTGTAGTACTGTGAGAAGCACACAAATTGAATACGGGTACAAAAGTTCAGGACAGTTTCTGGGAAACTGCTGCTAACCTGTTCAAAACCAGTCATCAGCTGAGAGCAAAGAATAAGCAATCTATAGTCACCCATCAAAATAAGCTGCATTCCTATGTGCTGTTCTACATTTGATTTTTTTCTGTTCTATTTTTATACAATTTTCAGAAACATCTGAAGACATTTTGTTTGTTAAAAAATTCATACTGGAAGATATTTTTAAGTTTACTATTCAGTGGAGCATACAAAATATGGAAATACAAATCCTTCACAAAATATTCTTGTTTTTTGAAAATAATACATCATATTCAGACTCCTCAAAAATGTCTGTGAATTAGTTTTTGAAACATAGACCAGCAAGAGCTGTAGATAACAGTGAGAAAACAAAGGCAAAACAAAGGAGATTCTTGAATTACTCCACATCCGAATTACTAACAGACAACAACTCATGTTTTGTGAAAAAAAATTAAAACTCTTCTTGTTGGCAGACCAGTGTTTCACTTTGACCCTCCATATGACAAAGAATGCAACTGATTTGCCATGTTTGAGGGGTCTAAAAGTTAAACCTATTACTCTAGGTCAGTCACTGTCGGTTCTCTTCATTGTTGTCAAAGAGAAACAAGCACCTCCAAAAGATAATATGTTTCATCCTAAAATAGCTTCTAAAGTAGGCCAGATTATTTATCTTTCAGCTATGCCTATTTATTCCATTTACTGGAAAGGAAGCCTGTGTGACTAGCATAAAATTAGACAACTCACTTTAACAGGACTGAAGTTACATAAAATTAAACCTGTTCAAATCATCTGTCTTTCATTTATGGATTGGCATGGGAATACATGAATTTAATACTGTATTTATTTTTATATCTGCAAGGATTTTTAGACAGTAGTTGAACATTAACATGATGTCTCATTGCATTCTATATAGTAATGCACAGATCCCTTACCTGGGTTAAATACACTGATCAAGTTAATGCTGAGCCTGCAAACAAGGTCTATTAAAAGAACTTAACATTGAATCAATGTCCATTACTTTCAGTTAAACATTCATTCACCATCATGTTGGTTATTTACTTAGTTTAAGTTTTTCCTCCTCTCTCTGCAAGGAAAATTCTGAAGTACCTTCACTAAAAGCTTGAGGAGTGCTCTACAGCCTTTATTTCTCAAGGGTCCACAGGAAGAGAGATCAGACTTCATCTAAAGAAAAATCTACACCACACTAATGTGGGGCCTGATAGCTGGACTGAACATCTCACAGATTTGGACACAATCAGTTTGTACCTGTGAGAATTCAGTTTGTACCCATGAGAATTCTAGCACCAACAGAAGCAAGAAACCAAAACAAACAGAAGAAGAATGCACAGCTGTTTGTGGCAGGCTGTTTTTGGGTTTAGAATGGGTGTTAGTTGTAGGTGACCAATAATTTGTAATGTAGTAATTTAGGAGCCAATGGACATGCAGCATGAATGCCAAGAAAGTGTATAAAAGAGGCTTTGTAGAATTAAAGATGCTTTTTGCCTGGAACAGTTGGTGTGTGTCTGTATGTGTTGTGACCGCCTCAACAGCGACACACTAATTGAGCTTGGGCTACCAGGTGAATATTACCTTCATAGCATAGCTCTGCAAAAGATGTCCATTGACACATGTACTGTAGCTTTCTGTGCTATGTCAAACAATTTATTAGATTTTTTAAGCTACCAGATATTGATTTTCTGCAAAACACAAAATATCTTCATTATTTTTCCCCATCTATATTTCCTTCTTTCTGAAATCTCTCTATAAAAATTTCCTTCTTTCTCTTGCATTTAATCTTTTTGGGTTTGGTTTTTGTTTTTCCTGCAACTGTCTTCAAACCTTCTGCTTGTTCTCTTTGCCCAGTCTTTTAGAAGAGTGGGTCATTCCCAAAATTCTTAACATGGTATATAAACAATACACCACGCAAGCCAGAAGCACCAGGCAGAAAACAGGCATATGTTAAAAGCTACAGGTTTTCAGGCCCTGAAGATTACCCCCCTCCCTCCCTCTCCTCTTCTCTTCCCTTTTTGCAATTAAGCTCACACCTTATATCCTGTATCAGTGAGTTTTCCACACCATAACTGTATTTTTTGACTACTTTAGCTGTATTTCAAAAGTCTATTCAGGCACCCATCATCTTCAGTACAACCCAGTGGCAGGGTGTAATTTCTGAAGATCTATTCTGGTGATATTTTCTGCAGCAGCCAGCAGTGTTGTAGAAGCAGAGAAACAGGCCTGAGAAGCATTTATACGGCTTGACAGTTTTCAGGGGACAACTGAATGTGCATCTAAAGCAGCTTCCAACCCTCTGAGCTTGGCCAGTCACACAGGATTTTCATCTCTCTCCATTTCCACCCACAATTAAGTTTTCTATGGGCAGCACAATTTCCACAATGAATGGATGTATTTAATTGATTTTCATCTGATGTTCCTGTCTTTCAGCCTGATAGGGTCTCCTGCCTCTCATGTAAAAAATAAAAGCCCACTCACACTGAAAGAAAACGTCACAGGCACTTGGATTTCAGTTGTTGCAACTATATGAAGCACTCTGGATATTTTTGGAGGCGTAACACTTTCTGGTGCTCAAAATTATTTTCATTTATGGTCAAATAAAGAAAACTGCCTTAGGAAATAAGTGATTTCATTCAACCTGGCTTTGAAAAAGGCAAACCCCCTTAGTTTTCTAAGTTTTTCTGCAGGAGAGAACAAGTTGCTTTTTAAAGATTCTGTTGTGCAACAATTCAAGGGGAGATTATGTTTATCATATTAGTACAATCAGTTAAGGCTAATTCTAACTTTAAAATATACAGCACAAGGCTAGATTGACATCTAAATGAAAACATAGATCACTGGTCTCACAGCAAGACAATTCCCCTGGTGAATGGGTTAAACTGTTGCTGTCAGATTGAATACAATTAGTACAACTGATATGCAAAGAACTGCTCTGTCAGGAAATGTCACTGTCATTGAGCACTGTTCCCAGGCTGCTTTCAATTTTTTGTCTGGCTCAGAAAATTTTAATAACAGGTCAGAATTCAAATGGAAAAATTTAACCAAAGTGCATGGTTTCTCCCCAACTTCTATCTCAAGTTTCATTTTCTGCTTTGTGCTTCACATAATTTTTTGGTTACCAGGAAGCTATTCTTAAATGTCCATTTTTTGGTTTAGTTAACTCTTCCTCTCATTGTTAAGTGAAACTAACAGTTTTTGTTGGTATTTCTTATACAACTTTGGATTATTTTTTAAAATAACAACCAAGAAACCACACAGACAGCAAAAGACAAGTACAGAAGAAGAAATAATTTTCTGTAGAACACCACTGAGAACCTGCTCACTGTAATGCCCACCCACACCCTCTGATCATTCCTTTTCCCACCCTTTCTTTATTGCAGTCCTCCAAAGGCAGATTTTGGTGCTAATCTTTTTTTCCCCTCTACATTTTCGGCTTCAGTACATGAGGCATTTTAAGACCTTGTACTTCTGTGCTAACTCCTCCAGACCCTCCTTTCTATTTTGGAGGAAACAGTCACCTTTTCAGTGCCATCCTGTTATTTTCCAGCAGGTCACAGATTCCTGCTGGCCCTATGCATGACACTGTGCAAAACCTTTGAGTGAGTTTGCAAACTTCTAGCTCTGCAAGGCTGGTGGCTGGGGAATAATACTCCAGGAACAAAAGTGCCCTTAGGAAACTGGGTTGGGGATGGGTCAAAGGGAAGGCTGAGTGCCTGTTCCTACAGTCACGCTCTTTTACAAGCCAATGAAGCAGGCAGGGTGAAATGCTGCTGTGATGGCAGGTAGCTAGTTATCGGCTTAAGGAAATGGGTGATCAACGCTCAGGTTACTCAGCTTGACCTATCTGGAAACTGTCTTTGGAGCGCCATTGAGTAACTAAAGGACAGCAGTGCAAGAGGACAAACCATGGGCTTTTGTGAACTCCTTTCTCCACCCTTGCTAAAGAGCATTTTTTTCTATATAAATTACATGACCCACAGCCCCCAGGAGGCTCGGAAAGTGGATGACTTGCAACTTCTTCAGGATTTGTGACCCTTCTGCCCTTGCAGATGGGATGAGCAAGGGCTAGCTTTCCTGTCAGCCCCACGGGGGCTTTGCTGACCTGTGGGGGCTGAGTGCTGCTGAGCTGCCCAGCAGCCAGGCCACTGACCACCGGCTGCCTTGGCTCCTCCTGGCCTGGCATTGCTTTACGTAACCACTGAGAGACCCGAACTTGTAGCTTCCCATCTCCTCCCTCTTCTTACCACTGCAAGCAAAGACATTTCCTCCTGTGTGACTATGGCACACAAGTTTACCACGGCCTAAATCCATTTTATTATCAGTTTGTTGCGGAATTACAGACTCTGACCCTTTAGCCAAAATCCTGCTTCAGATATGAACTAAATTCCCTCTTTTTAGGGAATAACATCACAATGCAAGAATTAACCCCACTTTAATTCGCCTTCTGGTATGCTGAGAGAAGTCTGTGTGGAGGCTCTTTTAGTGAAGATAAATTACCTTTCTTACTTTTAACTTCTTCTTGTAATAATCAACAGATTTTTTTTAACACTGACTTCTACCAAAAAATGTGATGACAGTTTTATTTCAGCCCATATCCCTGCATACAGCCATCCTGAAAACCATCCCTATTCTTCCTCCCCTCATCAAAACTCCTCTCTCATCAGTTTCATCTTCTCAAATCTCTTCAATTTTCTTAAGTCACGAAGTTCAAAATCCACCTACTGTTCACTGAAACCATTATCTCCTTTTTTGCTTGAGAGCCCTGTATGTCCAGTAAACCACACAGCAAGTGTTATTGCCATCTACTTAAAAAAGATAGGCTGCAAAGAACTGTCTAAGATTTTAATTAATTCACTATAATATATATCTCCATATATTTTGTCTGTGAAGAAAACACTAAACATGTGAGTACAATGTCTCGTTGAAAGTACTGGCTTCCTGAAACATGAAGACTCAGGGACAAGCAAATTGTTCTAATCCAAGCTGCTACTTTCACTTACACTATTGCTAACCCTGTAACACATCATTTTAGTGGAATGATAGAACTGATGCTTTTTAAGTGGATGTAATGGCAGATAACAGGGCATGGTCTAGGGAAACTAGCTGTCGTGAAAATCTGCAGAAGCTGGGGAATGAGATAATCCTTCCCAGAATAAAGAAAATTGTTTCCCCTTTCTCGAGAAGGGACAGAAAATTCATCTTTTCCTCGATATTAAATGTTTCAGTAAGCTCTGGATGTGTGAAATACACATCCTTCATGCCAAAAGCCCCAGCTGTCCACTAATCACTTGCCAATATCTCTTTTTTAAATATTCTGCCATAATCATATGGAAAGTGCTAAAAAGTACAGTATAATATGACATACACATAATATATATAATTATGCGCTGTAGGCTAATTTTAATGAAACAATAATGTGCTCACTTCTCTTTTTTGTCTTTCTAGGACCTTTATTTCTGTTTCACCAGCTCACTGAAATTTGAGCTAAATCAGATTACTAACCATGCTAAATACATACAAGCCACTCATTCCTTTATAATATTTAGTCCAAATATTTTTTATTCATAAGCCATTGTAAAATTTGACTACATGAAGAAGGTGAAATTTTCAAATTCAGTTTTCTCATTCAGAGAAAGGACTCCAAAATAATTGTCCACAGAGAAAAAAAACCACCCCAAATATTTTTTTTAGAAGTATGTATTTTTCCTCATATTTGAATGTAGTGTTTGAGAAGGAGACCTTCTACTTCTACCTTATTCATCATTCAGACAGTGACAGGTAATTAAATTAAGAGCAAAGTCACATGTATAAACTGATTTTCTCAATAAAATTATAGGCCTTGATGTCTTTTCAGAAGCTGATTCCTCTGAGTAAGTAAGAAGTGTTAATGATGTTGTCTGAATTTGTTTTGAAACAATTATTCTTACAAATATTAAATATTAGACACTAAAAGGCAAGTGAGTAATTCTGCATGTTCTGAATGTTGTCTTATTTTTGTATAATCCATTTTAATATGGTAAGGAGCCAAGAGGCTTTTGCTGGTGGATTGCTATGAATCAAAACATCTTATTAAGAATGTTCTTATTTTCAGGACTATCACCTAAAATCATAAACAAATTTTATTTCTTTTTAAAGAAGAATACAATTACTCCTTAAATGGATTACCAATATTCTTGATAGTCTTAGATTTTGTATGCTAATTTCCTTGTAGATAATTCAAAGCCTTCAGATCGATTTGTTTAAGTGCAACAACCACTCCAGCCTAGGACAAAGAAAATATGATTGCTTAAATCTCATATATGCAGCTTCCCATAGGAGTGGAATACAGATGAGCTGCAAATGAAACACTCTCATCACCACACTGCCCAAAGCAATTTTCCAGTATGCCCCCTCCCCTCAGGACATATTTTACTCCACCTTTACTATGTTTATAATATGATTTACATGTTAATGAGAAGTGACAGGGACTAAGTAATTAGGAAGCAAGACTGTAGCTCGTCATGCATTTTAAATAGTGTAGAATGCAATTCTGAAATAAATATTCAGCCCCTTTCCTTATTTTCTTCTTAATTAGAAAACATAATCAATTTAGTCTTTATAACACAAATATACCTTCCAAAGGTAAGCAGTAGAAAGAAATGTATTGTTACAGTAAGCATGTCTGATCAGCCTAGTTCTCCTATATTTGGTAATTTTTCTTATTACATTCTGTTTATTAAGCTTGGACAATACAGTGAGAGCAACATAAAACCTATAGAACAGTCCTTCCTCTGAGGCTGTGACCTCTGTAAAGCCACAGTGGTGTGCACTGTATGGAAATGCTGCATGGATGTGCAGCTGTGTGTCTTACCTGGATAATTCTGTGGGTAAGAACTTTGTGTTATGACTGTGGAGAACATCTCTACATGGCGCTATTGAGGCCCTACAATAAGGTCTGAAGGCATCTGTGTTTGGACAGAATGTCTTTCTGATTATGTACAGGAAGAAAAGTGAAGGCATTCAGGACAGCTGACAACCCCTGTGAATGTATAGAAGGCAGGGAGCGGGAAATGCCTACCACCAGTACAGCCATTTCTGTGGTAGGGAGGAAAGTGGTGCCAATCAACCACAACCTCTTTCACCTTCTTCATCTCCTTTCACACCCCTTCCCCACACGCAGTAACTTGGCTCTTTCCAAGTTTTTACCTGGTGCTCTTCGTAAGATCAGGACCTCAGAAAATAATGCTTATCATATTGTCTAATACTAATTGTCTATGGTGCTGAATGAATTAAGTTTCAGAATACACTTCTGATCTATGAACACATTACCATTCTAATTATTCAGGTCAGGAAGAACTCAGAGCAAGAAAAGTAACTTGCTTCAAAGTGTTCTAATAGAAAAAAAAAAATAAAATCATTCTCCTTGCAGATCTTCACAGTTCTTTGTGCCAAATATATAACAAAGTTTAAAGACCACTGAAGCTAAAAACTCTGTTGGGTTTTTGTTACCATTCTATGCATTTTGCTTTCAAACATTAAATTCTTGGAGTATGTCATAGCAAGGTGGTACTTTTTTAGTAAGAGATGCTGCAGGAAGTGGGATGCATGTTTACTAATCCTTATTTCATTACTGAAACCCATTGTTTCCAATTGTAATGGGTGCAGACACAATGGAGATTTCTTGGTAAAGAAGTGACCAAAATGGAGCTGGTAACTATTAGATATGTGGTGATAGGTATAGTACCCCTACTCTTAACAAGAAATACTTTCTATCAGCCTCATTTACAGTTCAGGACTGCCTGGTAAACCATTCACAGGACTTTTAGGTTTCCAAATGTCTGCTGCTTTTGCTTGGGATACAGCTTTCTTCATAGTAGCTGTTATGGGCTATCTTTTGGAAAAGAGTGTTGATAATTCAGGGATATTTTAGTTATTGCTGGGCAGAGCTCACACACAGTCAAGGTCTTCTCAGTTCCTCACCCCACCCCACAAGCAATTAGGCAGGGGGTGCACAAGGAGCTGGGAGGGGACACAGCTGGGACAGCTGACCCCAACAGATCCCATGGCCTCATGCTCAGCACAAAGCAGGGGTAGGTAAGAAGGAGAAGGCAGGGGGCTTTTGGCATGGTGGCATTTCTGTTCCCAAGTCACCACTGTGCACGATGGAGCCCTGCTTTCAAGGGGATGGCTGAACACCTGCCTGCCCATGGGAAGTGGTGAATGAGCTCCTTGTTTTGCTTTGCTTGCGTGCACAGTGATTTTGCTTTACATACTAAACTGTCTTTATCCCAGCCCACGAGTTTTCTCACTCTTGCTCTTCTGATGCTCTCTCCATCCCCTCCAGGGGCAGGGAGTGAGCAGCTGTATGCAGCTCAGTTGCCAGCTGGGGTTAAACCATGACAAGATGCTTACATAGTACTAAGAAATCTAAGCATTCTCTAGGGGCATATTATGTATAATTGCTATACATGCAAGGTCTTTACAACCATTACCATGAAAAGGATCTTGTTGATACAGGATTTGAGAACTAATCATGCATATACTATAAAGATTGAAGTTTAAGGAGATTTTACCCAAACTGAAGTGCTAAGAGACTACAATGATATATGCAAAGAAACCTCAAACTAGTGTGAATAGTTTAGTCTCTAGTGAAGAGTTTTGTCCAAAGAAATATGTTCATAACTTTTCTCTCAGTAAGACAATTTATACTCTAGTTATTGTGATATATTTGAACCGCCAATCATACAAATATTTAAATATGAACATTAATGTCAATCTGAGAGCTACCCAAAGGTAAACAAAACATGGCAGTGATTAATTCTTTTTTGTTAGCAATTTTCATGGGAATACAATCTAAATATCTCAGCTTGAGGTACTTGTCTCCCTCATCCATAAAATATGCAAAATAGTTAATTAAAAAGGGACAGCCACGCTATATCCAGTTCCATATTACCTACATTGAATACATATGGAAATAACTAGCCAGAACCTAACACTGAAAGGTAACTGGCAAGTACAGAATTTCCTTGTAATTCTCTCTGAACTCAGCTAGCCAGATAAGCATTAATTGCAGTCTGTCTAGCCATTGAATATAGGAAGATAAAAGGTGAATTATTCCTTTGAACTCATTTTTGACAGGTGAAGTGCTGGCAGTATAGTGAGACAGACTTTCTTGTCTTATTAAAAAAATAATTATTAAGCCAACTTGACCATCTGTTTACATATTGTATTGCTACTACTGTATCTAAAGGAGTGTGAAACATGAGATGGAAAAATGCCCCTCCTAATAATCTGTTTAGTAAATTAGTTTTTTAAAAATGAAGAAAGGAGAGTTTGAAATGCGGAGATTGTAAAGGGGTAGAATAAATTCTGGAAGCTGAAGCAGGTATAGTCAACAAAGAAAGGTGGATTTACTCACCAATGGTGCAGGAGCATTTCTATAAATTAAGCCAAGGCCCATGTCTCATAATTCACTTGACAGTTTATCAGCCCAGAAAATGAATTCAGGCAATTTAGATGAAGGATGGAAGCAGTGGCTTCAAAGCCCTATGAGGCAGCTCAGAAATATTCCCTGAGCTTAAGCTTTTTGTGTTCTAAAGGTTAATGGTCCCCAATCATGCCTTCCACTGGGTTTTATTAGTGTAAAAACCAGCCTGCAAGATACTCTGGGTGCAGCATAAGAAAGGTAAATAGCATGAAAGATAGTTGTTTTCAAATCAAGCTACCTTATGTTTGGCTAAGGGAGGATGGGTTTATGAAAAGCCACCCTTAGGACCAACCAGGACTACAGGAAAAATCACACATTGTAGATGAGCTTTTACCACGGTTTGCTAGGTCCTGTTGCTATCTAAGTGGTTATATTTGGAGCAAGACTTTTCAAACATGCAGTAGACATGAATGTGTCTTCTAACCAATCCTTAATACTGATGAAATCTGGCATATGGTAATTTACAATTAGTTACAATTATTTTCAAAAATGATGCTTAGGTCTGATCCTCTCTGCACTCATCTGCAGTTTAGGAGTTAAAGGTCACAAACCTACTTTTGTGAATTGAGCAGCTACATGCACAAAGAACACTTTTGTTGGCACTGTGTTTTTTCATATACACAAAAACTCACAAAGAGGATTCTTTAATTTGTGTATTCTTGGCATTAAAGGGACAGATCTCACTTTTGTGAGAAAATTCTGTCAGTAAAAGATAGGTTTACTAACTAAGGAAAGCTGACAATGTTCCTGCTATCTTTTTTTCTTTAGTTCCCATCAGGTTATGAGAAAGACTGTCTCAAGCAGGAAACACAGACTGTTAAACATGATAAACATGAGAATGATATTAAGCAACATGACTTTGGGTGATACCTAAAATTCTTAAATACTTATCATAATGATCTAGATTTTTACTTCTATTTCTTTCCTTTTTTTTTCTATCATGCAGTGGTGGTCTTTTTGCCTAAATTCCTACTCCACAGCAAAATTCTGGTTAGAATTTCACATAATTAGGGCCATTTTATTCCTGCTCCAAATGGCTTTATAGTATTGCTATGCCCTATTAAACTGCCTTATGCCATGCTGAGAGTGTATGAAGTGATTCCTGGCTGTGGGTTAAAAGATGAAACACTGTAGTCACATTGCATTGTGAATGTCACTGCACGGTTCTGTTTGACAAGTCATAAAAGTTACTGCACTTAATCTGTTTAGTTAATCTTCCTGGCACAGTCCTTCTGTCCAAGATGGGGGGGAAAGTTCCCTGACTTCATTGCTGTGCAAGAAACTGAACTGGAAGGAGCTGTTGTGAGCATCGAAGGTGATCACTTGTTGCCTTGGTCTTCCAGCTCCACTGAAGTTTCTTTCATCAGGACAAACTCATTCTGGGAGTCAGGTTAGACTGAAAGATCCCTGAAAGGGAAGATGTACCTGTCCCAAGCTTGCAGGAACCTTTACTGAAGGACTGTTGGGAAAGAAAAAACGTAAATAAATCTCAACAAATTAGAATATTCTGTACACTGCTCTTACTGCACTAAAATTATTTACAGGTCTTTGATATCCTTTACCTTTACTCAGAAGGGCAATAGTAGTACTGCCAATATCACAATAAGCTCTTAGCTTTCAGTTCAGCTTCACGTGCTGCCTTTTGTATAAAATACAAAGAATGAGAAGGAAACAGCAGGTTTTCCTTGTATTTTAGATAGCTGAAAATGTTTGTGTACCTTAACCTTTTTAAAATGTAGCTAGATGTAGTAGTGTTGTAGGGGAGGAAAGTGTTGGATTCTTTAATTTTAATCAGGGTATCTATTTTAAACCAACAAACCTAGAAGCTTTCTGATAAAAAAATGAATGAAAAAACCCAACACTGTGAAGTAGCATATAAAATATATATGTCCATCTTCCTTCTTATGAAGTTAAGCTTGTAGCCTAGGTCCTAGAACATTCACATCTCATCTGAGAGAAGGGTTGAACACTTCTTCAGCTAAGTAATAGGCTAGCCACTTCTAAATTTTTAATCCAGTTAAATTTTGATCATCTGGTAATCTCTTGTGATAGGAATTTTGACTATATTTTTTCAGACTTCATACTCTAAATAAATACTAGTAATTTCGCAGTTGACAACAGAGGTTATAGCTTGAGGATGTTTTCCTTCCTGCTGTAAAAATATGTTATGTAAATGATTAGAGAGCATTACAATGGTTTTCTTTAAAGTGAGGAGAAACATATTGAAGTAACACAAAATTGATGAAATGATTCACACACCGTCCTAAAACAGAATAAACAAATTTCGAAGAGATTAATACATGATATGTCATAAGTGAAAAGAGAACTGCAATTTCTCTCTAACTTCATTAGAAATAAAAAAACCCATGCAATACTTTTCAAGTACTGAACTAGTGTTTATCTTTTCACTTCTTCCCAGAAAACTGCAACTATTTATTTAGTCTTAGATTATTTTTTATGGCCCAAGGGAACCATTATGATCAGCCAGTCTGACCTCCTCTATAATCTTCGCAACAACTTTTACATCCTAGCAAATGTGTGCACACAATTACGCAGAACAGAATATAACTTTTTTTATTTTTAAAGTTTCTTTAATACCTAAGGTATTTCAAAGCACTTTACATAGTAATAAAACAAAAACTGACCAAGCAGTTTGCAGAAAATATCCACCACTGCTCCAGCAGACTACAAATCTTTAGTGCTCCAGTGGAAGTGATTACATATCTCATGATATGAAACTTTAAAAGGAGGAGAGATGAACTACTTCACTAAATGTAAAATTTAGCACTCATTAACACTGAAATGTTTTATCGCCTCGCAGAAAACACATTCAATATATATTTGTCCCTAAATTGTTTTTTTATAATACTCAATAATTTTTAAAGAACACTGTAAGTTTTAAGTGACTGAATGGGAAAAAAATTAAATTTTTTGATACCATGAAGAATATAAGTGTACACTGGCATGACCAAATTAGAGCAACAAATTTTGAAGTTTACTGCAAATCAGCTAGAACAAAATATTATTCACAGACATAGTGAAAATGGCACAGCACGGCATTAACATGAAAGAATATGCAGCATTATTTTTAAAGTAATTAGAAATATTTAGTTATCTAATTCTCTGATTACTTGGCATATTGAAATCAGCATTTGCATAGTGCAAAAATATATAAATGCAATGGCTTCTTTAGTTGTTTTTATGTTTTTACTTTTTTAACCTTTAAAAAGAAGGATTTTTTTCCAAGTTGAAAGAGCAGACAGGAATTATGGGACATATATTTTATGCCTATATCTCTTACAAACTCTTCACTTATCTTTATTCAGCCACATTTTAGATGCTAACCTCTAATGCAGAGCAACATTTACCACTTCTAATTGGCTTACGAACCCTTGTCGTTGTGTTTGACTCGCTCACCATCATCCAGGGATGCAAGTGGAACATCAGACCAGCATATGACTTTTACACAATCTCACTCAATGCATCAGCTCTCAGGAGCTCCAGCAGGTCCTTAAAGCAACCCTGTGCATTCTCATGTGTGTGCATTCCCTGTGGGATACACACAAGTGCACCTCCCTCCCTGCTCACTGGCAGACATCTGAATCAACTGCAAGGTTCAGTACTTAGCTATAGGAATAAACCATGAATTTCCTTTCTTTAACATAAGTGCAAAAACATATGATCATTACCGAAATTATCCAGAAATACACAGAATACCCTGAAAGCTCAGCTGATATATTGGACAAAGCATCTAGAAAATTCTTTATTATTTCTACTACTGATGCAGTCACAGCAAGCAATTAAGGAAAGCTCCAGGCTGTAAGAAAATGCCTTTCACAGGGTGATGTGATAGATTAATCTGACCTTTTCAAAGGCATGGCCCACACAGGATTTAATATGGTAAATCCTGTATCAATCATGTCTCATTGACCTAGAGGAGATTACTTTCCTTAGAAAAGCATGAAGGGAATGACTTGCTTTGAGAAACCTGAACATAGGCACCTACACTTAAACCAGGTGCTTTAACTACCATTATGTTCAACAGAAATCAATTCAACACCATAAAAGACTATAGAAGTATGAAGAATCAAGTGAACAATCCACTGACCTCCAGAGTGAGCTGCAGTGCTACCTGCACTCCTTCATTTCTTTTTGGATCTCTCTACATCCAGTCCCCAGATAGAGATTTTATTCGTCTCTGTCTTTTAAAGTAAAATGCTTCTGCTCTCAGAAACTACTTTTTGCATAATACTTTCTTGCATGATCAAGTCAGATCTTCATTTCTCGTTTTTCTATACTATATATGTTCAGATTATTTGGATTCTCTCAAGTTTTCTAGAATTAGAATCAGTCTTATCTTACTGTTATTTTCTGAACACTTTCCAAACATGCAGATTTTACTGAACAGGATGTATCTCTTACTTCTGTCATGAAACTTCTATTCTCTTATACTAGTGAAAGCTCAAAATTATGCTTTCCAAGTAACTCCAGCTGACAATTCTTACAGGCTTTGAAAAATGCAGTGGCATAAAGAAGCACAGTTAACTCTTCTATTTTGTTTCAGGTAGCTTACAAACTTCATTAACCTGTTTTTCATTTTTGCATTAAAGGCATGGACTGGGAAAACTAAAAGTCATATATGTTTAACTCTGTGCGTAGTTAATTTCAGCAGTTTCAGCAGGGCCACCCATGCCCTAACCCCAGCAGGTACACAGACCTATGGTAAGGATATAGCTTGGAATCATCACCTCAAAATCAAATCAAAAAACAAAATTGTATTCTCAGTATTTAGCATTTAAGTGCTTATATATATGTTTAGGAGCATTGAGTCTAACCTGAAACCTTCTGGCACTGGATATTTAGGCTAAAAAATTCACTAAGGCCCTTTCATAGAAGATTTAATTTCCCCAAATAATCACTAGTCAATTATGACCAGGATGGACTATGGCTCAGATTGAGTGAACTAGGCCAGACATTGTTGTTCTGCTGACAGGTTTCTCTCCACTACTGAATTTTCATGAAGAAACAAGACAGGAAAGGGAAAGAAGAAAAAGATTTTCATTGATAGAGCTTAAACTAGAAATTTTTTTAAAGTTTCACTATGAGCTGAAGAATGAAAAAAAATCTCTGTTAAAAAAAGCCATGTAATGGAATAATGTAGTTAGTATGGAAAAGAAATAATCCATGCAATCTGTTCATTTGGCTTGAACACAAAAAAATGAAAGGTAATAAGTATTGTTGAAGAGGTTACCACCAGAAATGCATGAAACAATGCCGAGTCAAGTTAGGTGAAAATAGCAGAAATCTTATAAAACATGCTTTTTAAAAATATGGCTAATATTGCAAGAAAATATCTTTTAAAGTTCTTAGGGGTCAGTTGATGAATTTTTTTGTTAGAGAAAGAAATGCATAATTCAATGCTGCAAATAACATTAATGCTCGAATGTTATATTGCATATCACTTGCATTTCTATTTTCCTGCAATTTTCAGTCCAAGACTTTGCAACTGAAAGCTAAAAGGTGAAAGTTATTAATGTCTTGTAGATATATGTATTTCCTTTAAAGCAAAGCTTCAATTAATGGAACATCTATGCTATTCCTATTTAAGATATGGTGAACTGTTCTGCCATGAATATTACCATTTTGTAAGTGAATCTATCCAAAACAATAGTGCAGCAGCAGGTCAGAGGAGTACATGCTATGAATACTCTCATTGGACTAGTTATAACACACCTGTTCAATAACTACTTAATGCTTCTCACTTACTACACATGAACATAGATTTTATTTAATGACTCTTGTTATACAAGGTAGGTCGGTCAAAAGAGAAGTAAACAATTTGGGAAAAATAGCTCTGACTTTATGGAATAAAAAATGTTGAGTGTGCCAATAAGGGCATGCTACATAAATGCTGAAAATTAATCCCCTATAAAATGATGGAAGTCAAAAAATAGGAAAAAGAAAGACTGAAAATTCCCATGAATGTCTGCTGACTTTCAAAAAGGGAATAATGTTGCTGTGGGTATTTTCATCCTCCTCATCCCTCAAATTCATCAAGTACATCTAATCAGATCTCTCTGCTTTCTGGTTGTAGAGTGGCTATAGAATGTTTGACTAAATATATGTCATTGAAATATCCTGACTAGTCTTTTCATCTAAGTTGAACTGAGTAATTTTGCTTGTGGGACTTCTATCATCTGGCCACATAAAATATTGCTATCATACTGTCCTAGCAGCTCAGTGAGCACAGGTAATTTGACAGCTCTAATGAGTTCCGTACACACAGTCCTGAGAATTCAGTAGAATTTCTATTCTGATTCATTCAAAGAAAAGGTCAGTTTGCATATTCTGTCTCAGTGCTGTATAAAAAGTGTATAGTACATAATGACTAAAGGCCAATCCCCTCAATCATTAAAAGTACAGCATTCATGGTATTAATACCATAGTTACAAATACATATTTATGGACATTTTTCTGTGGTGTTTATTTCCTAACAACCATCTCATCAATAGAAACACTGAACACCTTTTTACAAGTTTTCTCTAAGTGTTTATTATTTGAAATTAAGAGGTCTTGCTTTGATAGAAGCAAATTTTCGGTTCACTAGGGCATCAACATAATTCCTGGAAAGCTAAAAGCACAGAATTCTCAGGGGCAAGGAATATACTTATATCCAGACAGAAATATATTTCTTAATATATTTTCTCATGCTGTAACCCTATATTTTTGAAAAAGTGCAATATTTCTTCTTTATATTAGAGAACTTCTTTGAAGAACCATATTTTTTGTTGTAAAATATGTCAGAGAAATTATTGGAGTTTTCTGATTCTGAAAATATGAAAAAAAAAGGTTGATGACATATTCCCATTAATAAATGGACCTTTATTCCGTAAACAGTAAATTACTCAATGGCATCATTGACAGAAGCTCTGGCTATGTTGGAAAGTATTGATTCATGTTATTAGACAGTATCTAATTAACTTGGTGGATTTCAAACCATTACAGAACTGACAGATGGAAATGACCCAGATGAATGGGGGGAAAAAAATGTTTGCACATATAGCCCCAGCACAGCTGAACAGGAGCAAATACTGCACAACCACACAGACATGCAGGGAGGTTTTTGCAGGAGTTCTTTCAGTGTATTTGGACTTAAGTCAGTAACATTAATACCCTAGCCATACATTTTCTGAACATTTCATTCTTGGATCAAAAACCTCCAAGCTAGAAAATATTTTTAAAGTTAACAGCGTGCAAGGAAAACATTTAGAACTGAGTTCTATGAAAAGACCTTTCTAGTAGATGGTTGGAGCACAGTTCAAAAACACAAAAAGATTGCAAAAAACAAGTGTTCAAAAACACAATAAAAAAGACGTGTTTTTAAATCCGTAACGGCTTATCAAGTAAACCTGTATTCAGTGTCCTCTCCACAGGTTTTTGAAAAGGGAAAATGTCACTATAAACTGACCTTTTCCTGAAGCATTTGCTAAAACTCTACAAATGTCAAAACAGCAGTTCAAAATGAAGACAGCATCATCAGGAAGGAAAACTCCAGGGGTACTTGTGCATGTAATTTAACTAAGTAACTCAATGTATAAACTGTTTTTACTTTGACTTGTAAGATCCTCATCAAACTAGTAAACTTCTAGCTATATGTGACAGCAAAATGTAGCTAATAGATTTTTCTAACTTGCAATGTTCAACAGCTTTCCTGGCACTAAACGCAGTTTAAAAAAATAATGAGAAAAGCAAACTAATAAGGTTTAATTGCCACTGAATAACATGCAGGAGCAAATAACACGATGAAATTTCAGGGTGATCAGACAATAGTACGTGTCATCCAGGTCTTTCTTCTCCTTCTTCATCTTTTATTGTATCACAGTCAGTATTAATACATTTCTCTGTCACCACAGTAAATGAATCCCTGTTTTCTTTTTGAACATTCACCAGACATCAGCAAGACCCGTCAGTTGAACTGGAAGGTTGAGAGAAACAAAAATGTGTAGAAGTGCTGCCTAATGTTTTATCCAATCTTATTTTCTAAAAATTGCATGACCCTAGGATGATAACTAAGATTATAGGTTTTTTTTATTTGACTATCAAAATGTCAGAGAGCTAGAATGGAGAACAATATAACTGTATTTGAACCTAACAAAAATGCCACTGCCTTTGGGATTACTGGGTAGCTTTGAAAAAGAACTGTCATGAGAGATTCTTACAAATGTTGTTGATTGAATGAATCAAACAAAAAGCCACAGTGTTAATCCTAACCTCATTCTTTTGGATGCTTATCCATCTCCTGCCTTTTAAATCTGTTGTCGCATGCTTGAGCTTCACCAGACATTACAACCATGTGTTCTTCAGAGTTATTGCAGATAATGGACCCGTCCCACCTTATTCAGGAAAGCCTCTAAAATCACTGTGGTTAATCAATTCGCTTAAGATGCAGGAATAAAAAGTATGAATGAAAGCCAAACAACCAGTCTCAATGACAACCTTGCAGACAAGGCAGCAGACAGCACAGTAGTCTCAGAATTACTAACTCTAATACTAGTAAGTAAAAGCACATCTATGCAAATGATTTTGTGCAGTGAGTTTGTGGAAGGTACTGTTTAAGAGCATTTATCCCACTAATACTCTAAAATATTAATTTACTACAGAGATGTAACTAGTAAAGTAAAATACCCAGTACCTAGAACAACAATGATCCTTATGGGTTCCTTCCAGCTTGAGATGTTCTATGATATTCTACTCTATTAGTACAGATTTTTTGTGGACCACTGGAGGTAAAAGTAGGTATTCACAGGATAGCAGTGAAGATTTTGTGACTGGTGGATGTATAGGCTTGATTACTGAGTTTTTTTCCTAATGACTCCAAGAAAGAAAATACTTTCTACAAAGCATTTATAGACCCCAATATTTTCCTCATGTTCCCTCTTACTTGGCTCTAACTAAAACCAAATTACTGACCTGCAGCCAAACTTCCTGAAGTTGCTGGGTTGAAAAAAATGTTGCAGAAAGCCAAATATGACCTCCATCCTAATGGAGATCATGCAATAAAGTCATTTCTTGTTATGGAAATTTAGAGGGTAGGTTGATAAAATATGAATTGATGGGGACTGATAAATCCTCACAATATAACATAAAGAAAGGTATCCAAACCTGTAAATGAATCCATTCTATTAGAAATATATCTTATACAAAAGTGTGAAGCACTGTAAACCTGTAGAGCATCAGACCGAGTTGGATAGTCAAGAAACACACTGGATCTTATATCCTGTTGGAAGAATTATGCCTGCTGCTCAGCTTTACGGCTGTCTAGAAGCCATTAAAGCGCATTTAGCTGGAAGTGAAACAAAATTTTTCAGTGTTCAAATGTGGCAGTTTTGAGTGTGAGACAGAAGACAATTTAGGAACCTCTGAAACACTCGTTGGTATAATAGCAGTGATCCATCCTCCCTAAAGCAGCAGCTGATGCTTTAGTTTTCTCCTCCATTTAACTAGCAAAGTGCTCAGATGAGCTCTTGTTAAGCCCTGCTTTTGCCATGACTGGCTTTGCTGGTCCTGATTCCTAGGATTTTTGGAGGCTCACCTGTTTTGCACAGTGCTTCATCCCCTTAATTCATGCATTTAAAAGCATTTCACATAAACAAATTGGGAGTTTGTTTCCATAGAAACAACAAAAAACCTGGAGCTGTTTCTGTTTCCACAAGTGAGGCCCTGGTTTTCCTCCTTAGGAAAAGCATAAGGATCCCACATCATGCCCTCTGTGAAGGGGATACAAACACTTGCCCAGATCAAGTCTAATTCTCTCAACTCTGGATCATAAACTGACCTTGCTATTCTTCTGTTTATTGAGATGTAAGCCACAAATGTGGTATTTCCGAACTACACTGTTATTACCCCATCAGCATAATACAGCTTTTGGTTCCAGCTAACATTTTAATATCATTGCATGCTATTCAGAACTGGACCTTTTTACATTATTTCCTTATCCAAATAATAAAATTATTCAATTATACCAAAATTTGGCACAAAACAATGTCAAAACCATGAGCTTTCCATGACCTAAATAGAAGGAATAGTAATTTTGGTAAAGCTGGGCTTTTTAAATTTTCTTTTGCTTTTCCCTCCCTGTACTATACGTATGAAATACCAATTTGTTTGCTGCAGCTTCATTAGTATTGCAGTACAGCAAATACTGAACACTTTAACTCCTTTGAGTCCTCAGCCATCCGCACTTATTTCACATTGGGATTTCCTAAGGACTACAAGACTCAAGTTCTTCATTCAAGTTTCTGATAGGTTCTTATTTAGAGGATAGTAAAATTTTTTCCTTTTTTTAATGATCATATATTTGCACTATCAACTCCTTATTATGGAGCTTCAACCTGTGACTAGAGTTCTGAATTCCTTCCTGCCCTTTCCCATATGCACTCAACATGTGTACACCTTGTTTCATAACACAGCCCTAATTGCTTGTACAGCTATATTATTCTGACAGTTGTATTCATTAGAAACACAGATACTCTGTGTCTTCATCAGCAAGTGACAAGAAAAAAAGTAAAAAAAGGGAAATCCTTAAGGCTTTAAATATAAATATTACAGTACAGCTTGCAAGTTCCATATTTTTCTTTGATTTTCATAAAATAGCTATTTTGATAATGAGCATTAGGCTTGTTCTCAAAATGAGCAAAAGCATCACCATTCCCAGTCCCATTCCTTTCCTTGTTAACTCTTCTTTTGTTTTCAGTATCATTCTCTCCTTAGTCTTTGTTTTCCTTGCAATTAATACTCTTTCATTTCTACTCACTGATATTATAACTTACAGTTCATTGTAATGACTGTCCTGTTGACATCTGTTTTTCTGGAAGTTTACACTATTGCTCAGCTGAGTGGTTTCACTGACTTCAGAGGGCAAAGAGAGTAGGGGTGATTAATAACCACTCAACAGAAACCCCAGGTGCAGAAAATCACTCCACTTATCACTGTTTTCTGCCTTGTCCCCTTTCATGCTTTTAAAGTATTTCCTGAACCTTTATGAGCTATCTTTGTTATGCTCTTTACAGAGGGGAAAAAAAAAAGATAGTCTGAAATACAAAAGCAGGTCACATCTCAACATTTCTAAGCCTCAGAATTTACAGTGAGACTCAGAGATAGAAATGGGATGCAGAAAAAGAACTCTGCTCTTTTTAGGGCTCGAATGAATGAAAAGTATGCTCAACCCAAACTCTCTTAGTTGATTTATATGTTCTTTGAGTCATTGTACAAGACCAGCCTTCAGTAAATTGTAAATCTCAGCAAACCAGAGGCTTCCCAGAGATATTCCTGATCATGCAATGCATCACCTTGGTTGACCTAAGGTCCTTCATGAAATACAACAAAATCTCTTGTCTCAAGACTTCATATATCATTTATAGAACTACAAATAAAGGAAGAAAAAGACTTGGCATCACCTTGATTGGATTCTCTAACTAGACAGGAGCACAAAAACTATAAAACCTATCAGGTTTACCTATAATTTACTTTCAAACAACAGAGCATGAAATAAACCAATTCTGCTCCGGAAAGTAGAAAACATTCTGTGTGCTACAGACTCTAATCTTACTGGATAAGTTAGGATAATCTTGTCAAGAGTACACGAAGTTCTACTTCTTTCAAGTTACCGCAGGAATATAGATCCTGTTGTCAATTACTTTGTCCCAGTGCTTCAATTACACAGAAAGAACCGAGCATGTGACATCTAAGAGATGGATAACAAGAATGTAGTCTGAAAATGTATGATATGTATAACATCCATACACAAATGCTTCCTCACAGCAACTGCTGTTCTCAGGAAGAAAGAATGGGATCAAATCCCAAACAGTGGCATCATCAAGAGAATGCTGAACAAAATCATTGTATGAGACTCCTGCTCAATTTTTTCTGAATATTGGAAATGAATTAGTGGGGTTTTTTTTCAAAGTATCTGTTTCCCAGTTGCCTTCATCATTCTGTCTGAAATGAACTCCTTATGGTTACAGCAGCTCACACTCTTTGACAATGAGACCATGTCAACATTCACTTTTGAGATAATCCTCTAATCTCCACTGATAGTCAATGGAATAAGTACCTCAACAATACATTTTTAATAAGCAGAGCCTGAAGTGACTAGTACTTGTGTTGGTGGCCACATCATAGGCATTGGAAGTTTTGTGGGATGAACTCCACTGTATAATTTATGGCTGTGCAGTGACAGGTACTACGATCAGGAGATAAGAATGTAATCAAGGTCATGGAAGAACAGGTTGTGTCAGGGGTTAGGACACAGACCTAGGAATGGTGAAATACTACTTCAGCTTCCTATTCTGCTCTTATGTGGTCTTGACCAAGTTATCTAGCTGCTTTAAGTTAGATGTAGCTTAATTAGTTATCTTCTCTGTAGGTATCTCAGCTAGTTATCCAGACTCCCTGTGTGGTTAATAAGACAAGATGACTCATACCCTCAACACCCAGTTCCCGCTGAGGGCCTACAACAGGAGTTTAGCAACTAGTTCAAATGGAAAATTTGCATTATAAAAGTACAAATGTAGGTGAGAGTAATCTTGTTCTGCATTACAGATATGGCTCGACTAGACAGACTAGATATAAAAGAGTTTCCATTTTATCGGAATTTAAAAGTCACTTCAAAAATTACCAGAAAAGGGGAAAACACACTTTGAAGCATGCTAGACCCACTATTATTTCCTTAACCATTCCCTAATGGTGTGCCTAAGTTCCTGATTGAATAATGGGTTCAATTACATTTTCTTGCTTGCAAAGGTGCCATAAATTTACAGAATAAAAATTGTGAAATACCGAGGTAATGCAATAATGGAATCATGTAAGTACCTGGGAGAGATGTATACAGCACTACCTGTATATGATCTTGTAAAGGTGCAAAATGGAATGAAATAAATCCCCTGTACTATATCATTATGCTGAGGCTGAACATAGTAAACATTTAAGGCCAGAAATGGAAAAATGAAAAATTTAAATGTTTTATATACATATTTTTGCTTTCTGCTAAGGCATAAGTCTGCACATACATGTCTAGAAAATTCACTGTGTATTTATCATCTTCCACGAAGCAAACATTTGGGAACAAGCAGACTGGCAAGCAGATAAAGTGAGCATAATCAGCTATTTTTACAAACGCCCTTTTGACTTTCACAACTCATTGATCAAATGCTGATTTTCCTCTTCCTTCTTTATATATAGGAAATTTGCACACCTCTTTAGGCTTCTTGATTGAACCAGTTGGCAGAGATTAAGGATTACTGAATTCTTTCTCATCTGTTATTCAAAAGAGTAATCCCATTGCACATGGAAGAAAATAATTTTACACTAATGGTTAAAGAAATAGACTTGAAATCAGCTAGAGATTCTGGAACATCATGCTAATGCAGTCCCCATAAGTTGTACTTGCAGAGTTCTAGACCCACTGATCCTGGGGCTATGGTGCCTTTCTCTAAGGGAGCAGGTATGTCCTCTGGATTTTCTATTTGAGCAGCTGCATTGCTCAAGGCATCACAAGCTCTACAAATTTATCTTGCAGTTTTAGTGCATCCTTCTGGCTCATGTTGTGTAGGGTAGCATTCAAAGTGAAGAGTAAGAATACCTGCAAATGGATACCAAACACCAAGAACTGCTTCTGAGCTACTGATTGGAGCACCTAGTCTAAACTCTCCAAGTGAGGTCAGCAAACCACAGGCAAAACTGTTACTTAATCAGGAAATTAACTCTGTCAAATTCAGGTACCACAGTCACCAAGGTGCCAGGCCAGACAAGCATTTGGTTTCTCTCTCATCTTGCACTTCAAAAAGAAGGGAATTGTAGACCTGTTCTTTGGTCAGCATCAGTTATCTTTTGATGCAGAACGTTCAATGAATATTGTGTTACAAATACAAAGTAGAAAATAAACCCCTTCAAGTTAGTAATTATACATTTAATATAAAATGAGAATGTGGATTAATACATTGGATTTAGTTTTGGCTTCAGTGACAAATTGAATCTGCTAAGAGTATCCACTTTAAAAAATCTTACTGAATATATTCCAATAAATCAGATCCAGCCATCCTACTGTCTGTATCACTGACAACCACTGCATATTAGGTACAGTACAATCTACTAATTAATAACATTCTAAACAACTCAAGATATAAATTTTTTAAAAAATATCTCTTTGTTTTCTTCAAATATAGCATATTGATGTCCTGAAAAATATCATTAAAGAAATCTATCATTCCCAAGGTTCTGCTAGCACCATACATGGCAGAAGTACTACTAATAAAAAAAGAAACCAGTATTTCAGTGACTGTCCTTTTGTCCTTTTACATCTGCCCTGTTGCACATCTGCACTGGAAAGCTAAACACCAACTCTCATTTCAATATACAGAATATAAAATGAACTGTTTACAAGGGAAACCCTGTAAACTTGCTGAACTGTAATCAACCATGTGAAATCTTTAATACAAATCCATAAGCCAATGTGCAAAGCTCCACCTGGTTGCTTATCATTAGCTCCTTACTCAAATGGAAA
Organism: Corvus brachyrhynchos; assembly: GCF_000691975.1. Lineage (NCBI taxonomy): Eukaryota > Metazoa > Chordata > Aves > Passeriformes > Corvidae > Corvus > Corvus brachyrhynchos. Next base: position 779,942 of record NW_008246057.1, on the reverse strand, counting down.
TGTGTTCTAAATAATTTAACAGAGATAAAATTACCTTCCTGTCTTATACATGTTTCCCTCTACACATTATATTTAATATTGTATGGTATGTCCTGAATTTACTTTAGGAAATTATTATCCATTCCATCACTTAGAATAATGTATTAACAATCCAGATCAATTTCTAACATGCTAAATGAGAAATATTTTAGATGCCAGCAGCATCAGGGAAACTAGAACGTAAACGGGCAATCTATTTGCACAGACTTGTCTTGCACTGTATATACAGAGATGTATTTATCTCAAAAAAAAAAAAGCAAAAAGCAAAAGCTTTCTATGCAATTGGTGGAAATTCCAAGAAAAGGGAAATGTTCTGAAAATGTAAGAGCCACACAAGCAATCTTGCATCATTATAGCACAAAGAACAATCAATTTTTAAACAATTAATGAAAATAAGTTTTCATACCTTTTATCTCTGTCAACACCAATTAGCATTTACAGCGCATAGCATCTTGGAGAAGGCACTGAATTCAATGTAGTCATTTCCTGCAGAACAAACCTGCTTATTTGATCAAAAAAATGCTACGGAAATGTTTGGCACCTGTTAATTGCCTCTAGATATAGATCAGAAAACGAAGATGGAAAAAAAATCAGTAAAAACTATTCTGAACCAAACCCAAAAGTAAACACACACAAGACATGGTGTGTCAAGGTTCTACAAGTATTATCATTTAGAATTTGTACTTCAGCAGCTAGAGATATCTGTTAAGAGTGGTGCTTTCAGATTGTTTAGGGGGATAAATATGCATTTACAGTTTCCTATTTTTTAACTGTTTTCCTAAACAAAGCAAACTATCCTTCTCTGCCATCCTGAATGACCAGAGAATGGAAAACCCAACCTGAGGGTAACATATGGCACAAGTATCCTGAATAAGGATCATATTCTGTCAGTCCACTTTATGCCTCATTTAGGCACATAACTTAGATAATGAAATAGCTGGCATTAGTGTAATCATTCAGGGAGCTCAAGTGATGTTCTTGAGTCTGACACCACTACAGAATTCTGATGAACTGAGGCACCTATTTCTCCCCCTTATGTTTAAACGCATTTAAAGAAAGATTTAATGCATTTGCATATTTAATGCAGGATACATTGGATAGGAGGATACTCTACAGGAAGCTAATACAAAACACTAAACACAGGGAATTTATGCAGACACACAGCCTGAGGCTTAAGAGACATCTTTTTCTGTATCTGGATACCAGTACATATTCAAGAGTGCCCATGAATTAAAAGGTAAACATGAAGTTAATTCCTCCTTATTTTTTGGCATCCTCAGGACATTCTGAATTGATCTCTGGAATGCATGCCTTCGTTTTCTCATAGGTTTTGTGCTACAGCTTAGAATTAGCATTTTAGACTTATTCCTAGGGAAGCAGCAAAAGATTTGAGTAATGAGAAAGACTACATGTCATATCTATCTTTTATTTGGTTCTTCCACTTTTCTTGAAAATTTATACTCCCCTGCAACTACAAAATATTACTGGTAAAAATTGTAAGAATGACTGCACATTTTGCCTCTTGCTTCTGCAGAAACTAAAGAATAGCTTTTGTATTGATTTTAACAGAATTAAAGATCAGGCTTTTCACAGAATCACAGAATATTCTGAGTTGGAAGGGACCTACAAAAATCATTGGGTCCAACTCTGAAGTGAAGCCCCCAAACAGAGATAGAAACCACAAACTTGGCATTATTGACATCATGCTCTAACCAACTGAGTTTGTCTCTTTTTGTAGCTATGTAACTGAAATAAATTTAGTTTCCTGAAACTTCCTTTATTAACAATCACTTCTAGATGACCCATAATAGTTCCATCTCAAAAAAAGCTACACCTTAAATATAGTGGAAAGCTAAGTTTCATTTGAAATGATGATTTTCATCTGAAAAAAGACAATAGTGCAGGGCACTTCATGGAAAAGGAGGATTAGCTAGCTTATAAGCCTGTCCTTCTGCAACTTTAATTCTGGAAATGCACAGACGCAGAGCAGAGGCCACTGTTCTGTGCTTCAGTAGCCACGGCTGAGACACTTGTCAAGTCCACAGCAGATGCTGGGTTAGACTTTTTCTCTTGTTTCACAGCTGTGCACAGGATCTGAAATGCTGCCACTGGAAATGCCAACACATCACATGTGCAGGGATGTTTGTCCTTTCTATAAGAACAAATACTCCTTAAAACCATATGATTCAATCCTTTTTCATGTGAGATCTTTATACTGAATACCCTACCCTAGGTGCACACACTTTAAAAAAACTTTAAAAAATCTTCAGTGATGTCAGCAGGTTTTGCATTTTTTAAACATTATCTTTTATAGAAGACCACAGAATACCTCAATGTGTAGAAATAACATTGTCTCAATGTAGTGCAGCAGAAGAACTAAGGCTCTTTGGAGAAGAAAGACCTGGGAAGGATCTTAGGTTCAAATTGAAACAGAGAAATGTTACATCTATTTCTGACTTTTAGCAGTTTGGAAGAAACAAGAAAAAATTTTCCCTAAGAAACCTATTTAGTGATCAACCAATGTGGTGACATTTTGACTTTAAGGAAAACAACAAAAGAAAGAAAGCAGTAAATGACAGAATGATGACTGAGTGAAGACATTGAGCCTTAAAAACAATGGAACAGTGATACACCAGCTGAAAGCATATTCAGGTGATAAAGGTCAAAAAGAAAGGAGAAAAAAGAAATTGAGTGAATTCCTTTTTGGGACTTTACATAGCAAGGCAGCTTAATACAACATTGGGGTTTTTTTGTTACTACCGTGTCTTTGGGTTGTAAATTGCTTCTCTTTCCTCCAAAGGATAAGTGCCAGTCATTCTAAGAGAGACTACTATTTGCCACTTTGTCACATAACTGTGGCATCTTAAAAAACTAACAAAAAAAAATTGTTTTTATTCTGGACAAATTTCAGCTGGTCAATGGTACATGATCTGTAATATTTATGAACTGTTAGAACTGTGACACTGTCATTGGCAATTCATCTCTTGCATGTGGCAGACATATATGAACTGTTACCACAGAATATAAGGAAAAGAAGGAAAGGAAATAAACAAACTGGAATAAGCTCACTAAATAATTAATGGCACATATAAGGTAGGTACTTTGCTTTAGACATGATATATAGTATAAATATATTTTACACTTTGCCTTATATTTATGATCCTACTCTCCTGCAATCCCAGGTCACCTGCCATGTACTGTATTAGAGTTCCCTCTACTGGATGAGTGACTGAAGCTGTTCCTTAAGAATTTGCAAAGTAAACTTCTAAATTACTTTTACTGACTCTGTTTACTGACCTGATGTTCTGATGCAGAAAAACTGAAGTCTTCTCTCAGTGACACATTGAACTAGAAGACCAAACCACATATAAACAATGACAGATTTTCCTGATAGTTGTCTTGGAATGTATTGTTCAGCTCACTAAGAGTGCACAGTTCAATACAAAAAGTATTTTCCAGGGAATGTACTTCACAATAGAAGCTTGAAGAAATTCCATAGTCTGAAAGCCTCAGTAAAGTGTCAGGATTTGAAATGGAAATAGTATCTTTAATGTCAATGATATATAGCTTGCCTATGCACAGACTATTGCTTAGTCAACAATGTAGAAAGTTATGTTGGTTTTAGTCATTGCACAAGAATTCACTGAGGTGAAGGAAGATTTAAAATCTGATTTCCTCAAAGAAATCTGCAACTTGGATTAGGCCTAGGCCTAGTCCAGATGCATTATAACATGAAGAGTAATTTCTTGGCCATGGTATTTTGCTTTTACAGTTTAAGGTTTCAGATCCTCTGCTATTATTCAACTCTTTGATCTTTAGTAGCAGTGCACCCCTCTCAGAACATATTGTGACAATTGTTTAACTGGAACTCAAAATAAAGAGTGAGACTGATGACACTCACAAGCTTTGCAGTATGCATCACTTCCTCAATCACAGTTCATTGTGCCCTGAGATGGTGGATGAATTACTAAACTTGTTGGAACTTCATCTGGTACCTGAATGTTGACAGCATAGAAATACATGAACACGCTTATAATTTTCAAAGGCATATGAGAACCACTGCCACACCAGCAGGAAAAATCCACTTATTAAACTGTGACAAAAGAAGTATCCTGCTTTGAATATTAACTATTGTAAAACTGTAAAATGCCAGGCAGTCATAAGGTCCTTTCTAATCTCATTCTGCTGCTAATTTTTCATTCAGCACTGAAATTAGACAATGAAATTGAAACTAGGCTCAATTTCTATTTCATATACTAGTTGAAATCTACTGCCTTATCTTTGGGAGGGAGTTTGAACGTCATGGCCTAATTTTAGAGCTTTATCTATTTCCATGCCCAAATCCTCCCTAGGAGGACATTCACAGAGTTTGAAAGTCAAGTATCTATGTGGAGGAGCAGAGGTGAGAAGGAACTGCACAGGAATTACACACCTGGAAAGCAACAGTCGCAGAGCATCAATGAGGCTGTGTCATTCCCGTGGCCTTAATGAAGAAAGGATGCACATATAGAGATTTTTCCTCAGACTGGATGTGCTTTTAAAATAAACATGCTTAGCAGACTCCCAAATCCATTTGAGCTGCATGTTCAAATACTGCCAAAGTAACACATTATGGTGGTACCTGCAGCTGAGTCAATCTCTCCTAACTAGTTATGTCACATGTGAGAGCCCATATCTATAAGCATAATTCATGAAGATATTACATAGGATTTTGCATTTTTAAGATCTTAAATGCAGTTCTTGTTGATAGCATGGTGGTTGTATACCTTACGCATGACCATACATTTTTTTACAGATTTTATCCTTGAAAACTATTTAAGAATATTTTCCATGTACTTGTATATGGTTTCACTTAACATCAATAGGACAACAAATTTAAGCTCAATCTCCACTGAACTGCTTCTGCTACATTAAGACCTTAACCATTTTTTTTAAAGGATTGATGTATTTTGTCAGGGTTTGGTTCACCTTAACATTACTATGGCATGAATTAAACAACCCAATGTTAATCTTATCTGTTGAACTCATTTTACTTAGATATGCCTATCCTTTCAGGTGGATTTCAATTCACACAGTCCTCTATGGAGGCAATCATTTTAACATTAAAACAAAAATGCCTTATGCCTAATTAACCTTGATGTTTAGGTTTCTGAAATGAAAGTATTGTCTAAAGCTAATGTTTTCTCTATGTGGTAAATGGCAAAAAAAAAGCACCAGAGAAAAAGCAGAGGCACATCTAAGCTGAGTTTCCATATACATGGATTCAGATATGTTAGTTTAAACATTTAAATAGTAGAAAATTTGAAAAAAAAAATGCAATTGAATGGCTGAACCAGACATCCAACTTCACTGAATTTGCTGCTGACCTGCAGTGGAGACAGTCCTAAAACGTTTACTATCCAGTACATGCATTGCCTTTGAGGCCAATGGCTGTGGGAGAAGGAGCTACAACTTCATTGAAATCTCCCTCTCTCCTGGCAAATCTGTGCTGTATATAACCAGAATGAGTAAATATATTTTCATGGATTTTTTTTAGTGTCTTATGAAACATCAATATTTTTGAGATTTATTCAAAACAGGTGGTGATATATGGCCTTCTGCAGTATCAGAATGAGTTTCCACCTCCTAAATGAAATATAATACTTTATAGTCCTCAAAAAGCTATTCTTTTTCTATGCACATTTCTAGAGAATCATTATGATGTGTGATATACTGGGTTTCAATTAGACCAAGATGTGCTGGTACTGTATTAACATTTCATAGAACAACCAGATTTTGCTAATTTATTTCACACCAAACTTCCTAGCTTTAATTAGCAAAAGGAAAATATCCATTCAATTTGATTAAAGATCCCCAGGTACACTCATGTCCGTCTGAGGAAGTTCTTGTGAAGATTATGATAATGAGTAATTACCTTAGGCTAAAAGCTGTTTTTATTCCATTGTCTGGAATGAAGAACTTGAACAGTTTCCACTCAGGAAATAAAAAAGAATGAAATATTAAATTATATTCAAACTCTGGTTAGATAGTGAAATTTACCTCTGCATTTTCTCTCTACTGATTTTGTTTCAAAAAACCACTTTTCCATGACATATGCTCATACTCTTTATGGTATGAAGAGGTACGGCAGAACCTCTCTCCTGTTTAAGACTGGCAGTGGTGGTGTCCCTGGAAGCATTCACACACTCTGTAGTGATTTTTTTCTTCTTTTTTTTTCTTTTTTCTTTTACAGGTTTCACTTCTTTGATAGGTACTGACATTTTTGACCTAGATCTAAAAGGAAAGAAATTATAACTGCACCCTTAACTTCTCAGGTAACATGAATACATTTCTCAGGTATTAACTTTCGTGGCACTGAGCTCTTATGCCAAGTCAGATGCTTTATTTAAGGTTTTGTACAACTGAGAAGTACAGACATAAAAAGGCTCCTTCAGCTGTCCTTTTTGTCTCAAAGACTTTTAATCCCTCATTACTTAGAATGAAAAGGTGAAAGAAGCCGTCACAGAAGCAAGGGTACATCGGAGACAGGCTTTCCATCCAACACTTCCCATGGAGGAAAGGACATTCTGGGTAGCACAGATTGCCTACACACAGGCTGAAATACAGATGCACACCATGGTCAGCCCTGGTGCCCTGTCCATCCCAACCAGAGACGCTCTTGGGGATCCTTCACACCAAAAATAAGTTAGGGGAGTAATATGTGCCTGCCTAGGACTTGCCCTAGTGCGGTATTTTGACAAGATTAAGTTCCCACCTGGATTTAGGAATGCCAAAATTGACACTGGTCCACTGGTTCAGACAAAATCTGAGTGCCACCCATCACCCTGTTCTTAGTTTTTGAAGGGAATATTCTTCACCTTCCTAGCAGTGCTGGCCAGGATGCTGGAATGAGTGTGAGGGTGTGTCTCTGTGTTTGTGTGCAACCAGAAAGAGCAGACAAAAGGTATTATCCAAAGTACTCTTCTCATAGACATTCACTTTGGTGGCATGAAGAATTAGTCCCCAGCTTTAACACACATTGTTTGCATTAATGTCCTAACTGGTTTCATGACTTCTTATTACCATTCCTTATTACCAAGGGAGCACTGTCACTGTTGAAAACACTTTACCTTGAGATGGATCAGGTTATATCCTTAGGGAAAATATCTAACAAATACTTTAAGTAAAAATGAGATCTGTGGACACTGTTCTATTCATTTTTAATGAGTTTTGCATATCATGCCAACTGAAATTATGCTGGGATGTACAGCATGTGTTAGATAGGATAGCAGCGGAGAAGGCATTGGATAAGAGGAAGTGGGGAGAGAGCTGCTTTAAACTGCTTGCTTCCGGACACTTCAACTCTTGGAAACTGTAAAGTATATCTAAAGTTAAGGAGTCATTAAAGACACTCCCTCACTGCACTGTGCAAGCACTATATACATTAGCATATTTTTAAGCAATATGCTATCCATGGGACAGATAGAAAAAAAATTTCCTAACAGTAGACCCACTTTCTCTTTGTATTGGTTCTAAATTTACTTGTGATTTAAAGGGCAAGTTATATTTCCATCTTATCAGGTCACTATCAATGCCACTTAGCTTTGCATCAGGATAAAAAATGTTCATTACAGAAACTGCTGTTTCTTCAAATGAAAATACCCTCCCCTGTAGTGATACCCTGCTGTGTCTAGTTTTCTTGGAAGCACGTAGGCTGATGAAAATGCTGCTCTATCCACAAAGGCACTTTCTGATCATCGACAGCCAAACTCTTGCTCACGGTGCTTAGTTGTTTGATCACAAATAAGTGCCCATGACAACTGTACTGCAGGATTCAGGACAGCTGTGACCAAAATCCTTCCATGGAAGGGCATTTTTAATTACTTGCTATTACTATAGGATTTTAATTTTTCTGAGGTGGAATGTTGGTGTATTGGCTTTGATGAAGCTGATATCTCTGGTTATTTTGATTCATTTAGTGTAGACTCATGCCTGAGTCTGCCAAAATCTGCAGCTGTTTTACCCAAAGTAAAACCTCCTGTGAAAGACTGGAATTTGCTGGTCCAGTTATTCAGTCAAGTGGCGGTAGAATTTTTCAAAGTCTTTCAGGCAGATCCCTATAAACACAGAAAACCAAAAAGCTGCATTGTCATGGACACAGAGAACTTACTGCACAACAAACATATCCATGGAATCAACACTTTAGACCCCCCCAAAAAATCTTGTGCTGATTCTTCCCATTGTGCATTGTTATCTCTTATCAATCAGACATTCTTTCCAAACAAAAATAATCCAGTTCAAGTTCTGAACACTAAGTTAAAACCATTTCTTTGAAAGAAATGAGATTTTCCCACCTAAGCTGGGGAGAAAGAGGGAAAAGATCTGAGTAAAGACATTATTTAAAGGCATTATATCCAAAGAACCGTGCACTTTATTCCCCACTTGGTTCTCTGAAGAGACCTTCACTGTCTGGTGCTGCAGCAAATGATTATAACAAAACAGCATCTCACTTGGGAAAAAAGAATTGGTGATTACCATGGCAGTAAACTCCTTACAATCAACCTGTGAGGAACTACAAGGTGTCTAGCCACTTCTGGGCTTCCAGGAAGGGCTCCTCACCAGCAGGAGGAATCATTTGTAGTTATTGCATTTTAAGCTCTTTGAAGATACTTGATCTCTTACCTTCATTGAGTTCGAATGGTTCCCTGGTCAGAAAAGAGACGTAGTTTCGGCAAGTGAATTCCCTTCAATTCACTGCAGGTAATCAGAAATCTATTGGGATAGATAAACTGGGTACCTGCCAGGTAAACTGGAATGGGAGGCTCATTAAAAAGCTTTTTGTAAAATAAGCAGTCTAATTATAGCCATTGAATGGAGACAATAAGAAAACTCAAACCCAATGCTTTGGGTGATTACCCAGAGACTTCTCATAATCTCCCTGCACCTGTGGTTTCGTAGCTCTTTGGATTAGGGATATTTACTGAACAGACTATGCGTACAGAAAAAAACACAACAGAACAGCCCGGCTTGGACTGTTGTTCTTTTGTATCATTACCCTGACAGAAATACAGCTTTAGCAAAGGGGTAGAGAAGTTTTGGGTTTTTTGGTTGGGGGTTTTTGGGAGGGAGCTTGTTGGGGTTTTTTGGCCTGGTTTGTAGGGGTTTTTGGGTAAGAATTGGGGCTTTTGTTCACATTTTTTGCAGGAATACTAAACTGATCCTTAGGTCTTAGCAATTTTCTAAAAAGGGTCAGTGATGCAGAGATGGACAAGAGGAGAACGCCATAGCTACCCTGAATAGACCATTAGTGGTTATTACAGGGCATGTGAAGCAAGTTCATGTCCTTCATAAACTTCTCGGGTCAGTTAGCAAACTGTCTTTGAGTGCAGCTTGGGTTACTCAGGTCACTTTGAAGTAAAATTTCTGTGGTTTAATATTCTCAGCTGGCCTGTCAAACAGCCAATATATTACTTTCTACAGGAAAAGGAAAACATGTAGCCATCACTGAGAAATTGTCAGGATATTTCATTTGATACACAAGCAGCAAAGAGCAAAAAATTATGAATGTAATAAGTTCACTGAATATACAGTATCACACATAATTAGTTTTTCACCAAATACTTTCTGTTAACCATACTATAAATAAATTGTTCCTTCCATTTTGCATTAATAAAGATCAAATGACAAGCAATCTTTGTGAATGAATTACCAGAAGGGACTGCTGCAGGCATGAAGCAATGTGTTCTGCAGGAAACGAGTAGTTCTAGGGACGTCCAGATATAGCAGACCAATTGGGTATGCAAAAAACTTAATTAAAATTAGCAATAATTCCTTAGGCCATTTCCTCTTAAGTAAATATTCTGCATCTTTCAAACTCCTGCATGATCTACTCTGACAGTTTTGGAAGAGTTGCTCTTTGTAACAGATTGCAATCTAACCCCAAAATAAACATTTAATAAAAGAACATTTTTAATGAAATATTTCATTTAATCTTCTAGTGGAGCCTATTAAAAGCACGTTCAGTTTAAAACCAAATAAAAGTGATATTATTGAAGGTTTAACCTAGGAATTAAGATCTTTCATTAATTTTTCTTTCCAAAAAATTCTGTAGTTATTCTACTGGCTTTAATGAAAGTATTTTTAGTAAAAACCTGGTTGTTTTTCCTATTGCTCGTAAGTTTTATAATTCTCTTTACTGCTTGTTTTTTTCTGCACTACTTTATGCACAGTGATTACGACAGTACTGGATCTAATCTTGAAGACGGTAGGCACCGGCTTGCACAATTTATTTTACTATTTGGGTACAAAAAGCAAACTGTCAGATAGCATCAGTATTCTGTGATATTTCATCTAGAAGGCATTGCTATTCCCTTTACCTGTGGAGGTACCCTTCATCTCACATCTCTCTAGCAAAGCCTGACCAGGGTAATCAAGGGAGCACTTTTACTGTTGAAACACTTTACCTTAAGAGACATTTAAAATGGGAAAATACAAAAAGCGTTACATTCTAAAATTCTGTACTCCAGACATTTCTAGAAAACAGTAGCTTTAAACACAATCTTCATACAAATAATCTTGGGACAAATGCTGTTTGCATGCATTGCTTTTAGAATTTGTTGGTGGGCTATCTAGGAATTACTGAGAAAAGACACATGTGCAATTGCCCCTTTGAATAGGGCTTTCTCAGAGACAGCTGAAAGCAGAATTCAAGCTGTTAAAAGTTCCCTAGAAATGTCATAGGCACAAAAGGAAAGAAAAAAAGCAAAGTGCTCTCTGAGGGGAACCATGTGTTAAAGCATCTAAAATTTCATGAGTACATCTGGAGAGGACATAGATACTGCAGCGTCCCTTCAAGGTAGCACTGCCAGCAGACCAAAGAGTGGGTCTGAGTATTTTTGGAAGGGATCCCTACCCAGAACACTATGGAATGTCCATACCCACTGCTCCTGTTTATCATCTCCCTGGATAATATCACTGCTTCTGTGACCCCATGTCCCTTAAATGAATCTTTATGCTACTTTTGATGAAGGGGAAAAGTCACTTTACTAATTAGTATACATCTTGAAAATACTTGTGCATTGAGAAGGACAAAAAGAACCAGAAAGCCTTAAAAAAATTATAAAATGCCATGCCTGACTACTGGAAGTATGGGAAATTATAAATAAAAGACTTCACCACACACTTTTGTTCAAGTAGGCTATAACATTGCAGAAATTCAAGAGCAAAAAATGATGTCAGACATGTCAGACAACAAGACATTTTAACATCTTAAAACCATCAAACATTTTGTTCATTTTCCCAAGGAAGCAACTAAAAATGATAAATGACTCAGTATAGATGAGTCTATTTAGAGTTTATGAAGTTCTCTTAACTTAGAAGAAAGCAAATAATGTCCCCACTCAAAACAACGTTGTCCTTTCCACAAGGATGTGTTCCTGTTCTTGCCTTCGTGACCATTTAAAAGCTTGCTCACTTGTGACATTTCTATGACTATGATTAACTAAACACTAAGTTGAGTTCTCATTTCTAGTATAATTTTTAACTCTTCCCCCATTTCCTTGACATCCCTATTTTTAAAAATGAGGCGACAGAAAGGAAGTTTTAACTTGTGATTCATCATAAAGAAAAGTTAATTATTTTATGGATACTATTCCTCACACTCAACTATTTTTCAAGGCCTGCATTTTTATTAGGATTAAGTCAATACTAATTTTTCTTCTGATGTATTGTAGAAATCAGGTGTTCTAAGTCATGTAAGGCATGATAGAACTGCTTTGTTACAAACTCAATAATCTCTCTGCTATCCTGCACCACAGTATCCTTGCTCCACTTAGTGTGCAGCTGGGGTACTGGGAACACATATCCTACTGGTTTGGGATTTTTATACACATAAGCACAGATACATAGGCAACCACACCAAGAAATTTTATTTCTTTACAACAAAGAGACTCTTAGCTTAGTACTGCACTTTTACAATTTAATCTGCTTCTGCAGCTCACTTCACAATCAAAGGTTACATCACACACAGAGGTTGATCACTACACCCATTGCAGGAA
>NW_008246057.1:730959-767753 GCF_000691975.1 Corvus brachyrhynchos | reverse complement strand
CAGGAATGCTCATTTCATCATGATCTCCCAGTGCATCCATTTAACTCACCTCCTTTGGTCCAGGGCTGGGTTACATGCCAATGGAGAGTCAAGAAAAGGATGTACTGCTGTTCCACAAGGACTGGGAGAGTTGTTTGACATGCAGTTATCTCAGATAATGCCCTCACCACACTTCTTAGTTGCTTTCTCTCTCAAGTAAAATAGCTGAATTTTACAACTTTTTTTCTTCATCACTTACCTATCCTCTCATTACTTTCACTGCTCTTACATGCATTCAATTTCAAACTGTCCTGCTGCCCATTCAGTTCATATTTATTTTTCACTTTCCTGGTGACAGGATTATCTTTATACATGTCTAGTAGACATCTTTTGTTGACCTGGAAGAGCCACAGTTGTTGTCACAATCCAGTTCCTCACTCAAAAAATTGCCAGTTCCCTCTGCCATGCACTTTGTTGCAATTCAGCTAGGGTTCAGATTAGAAAGCAGAATACTATTTTTCTTGCAATTACTTTCCAGGTCAGTAATGGGGTCATCAGTAATTAAGATCTAGAATGCTTCTGACCGTTTCTGTTTCTATTAAAATGGCTAAACCTGACATCCTCTGTGTTCAGGTATGTTCTTACATATTTAAAAACAGGAGACTAAGACTCACTACTTCTAAACCAGGTGTAAATCATATATTTTTGCTGAGAGCTGCTATGTATTGCCTTCAACCCTTCCAGTCTCCTACAAGGAAAAAGACAGGATATCACATCTTTAATTCCCATCTGATGGATAAATTTTAATTAAAGTTGAAATTTAAAAAATAAAAACATGAGTCAACTATAATAAGAGTATTTACTTATATTGTGAGATGTAACTAACATAATAAAAAATTGAAACCTACTTTATTTTTTAATATACATTTTCCTATAAACACTTTGTGATAAGTCAATTAATGCTTAACCACCATTTAAAACATGGCAACACCAAACCATTAGGTCATTATTGTTCTGCTTTGAACTTCATGCATGACATGAAATGATAAACTAATTTACAGATTTGGTCAGCTGGTAATATCTACTTCATCTATTTTTTGAACATGAATGAAAAGTAAATCAGAATAGTACTAAAATGTATTTATATTTCTAAAACTCAAACCACTTTTGCTGATTCATGTTGGGCATCTCACATTTTTGGCATTTGTTATGCCAGAACAACTAATCTCATTGTATTGACAAACCTATACAGTGCACCCTCAGCAAATAATTTAATGTACAGTAAAAAGAATTATTCTTTCCAATTATGAAATTAAATATCATCTTGTACTTAAAGAAATTAAAAAAGGTTCCCAGTTTTTGTGGATGGCTAATTCAACAAGGAGAAGTGCAGAGGAACAACCCCACACACCAGTTCTGGGGCACACCCACCCAGAAAGCTGCTTGGCAGGGGAGGATCTGAAGGACTCCAGGTGATGGAGTCTGGACAGAGTCCTGGGCAATGTGGATAGCCTTGCCTGAGCAGGGGTTTTGGAGGAGATGACGTCCATGAAGTCACTTCCAAACTCAGCCATTCCGTGATTCTGCTACTACTGATTGTGAGTAAAAATGAATTTCTCTTTTTCTCTGATCAGTTATTCTAAGAACAGTGGCATATTGCCCTCATTGTTGGGAAGCAGCATTTTATTTCCAGTCTGAATATTTCAGATTTCTATTTCCAGCAGTTGGATCTTAAATTATTTTTTTTTTTTGCACAGACACAAAGATGGGTTACTCAAGTTTCTCTCCAGGAAAAGAGAAAACTAATTAGTGTTATTACTGATTCTGAAATGCTCATATAATATATCTGTTCCCTAACTGTGCTTGCTGGCACAGAGATGTCAGCTGCCACACTGAAGAGAGGAATGACCAATCATCTCTTTATTTTCTTCCTTACAAACAGTGAAAATTACAGAGAAAATTAATGCTCTTAACTTTTTTCCAAGGAGATTATTTTGAAATTATTCCTAAATTGAAATCATAAGCAGAAGTAATCTGAAATTGCTCCAGTTTTGCCATAAAAGAGTCCAAACAGGGATAATTTTACATCTTTCAGGTTCAGAGATGTAAAGAATAAGGCTCCCAGTGTGGCAACATTTTCCACACACTATATAGGGACTGGGTGCATCAGTGGAGTGATTTCTTCCTCACTGTTATTACACTGCAACTTGTCCAGCAATTACCTCGGACAATGTACAAAGCAGAAGGACCTCACCCTCCAATATTCCTAGTACTGGGGTTATGATGAAAAACAGGATCTAAAATACACAGAGACGAGACAGAGACAAGACGATGCCAGGTGGTAATTCACTCATGAACATTTTCTGTCTGGCTCTAACTCACATATTTTAAACCCACTGAAACATTGTTGAATTAAAAGCATTCTCAATAGATTCCTTTGCCATGACAACAGCTTGGAGGAGGTTTCAGAACAATTTTATGATACAATTTTTGTGCTGTGCCGTATTATTTTCATGCAACTGTGGAGCATGCAGACAGAAAAATATTAAAGTGCCTGCATATTTATGGTATAGTGTGTGGAAATAACAATGACCTTTCTTTTTCATGTTGGTCTCTGCTGCATGACAGAAGCGACCTTGATTCTGCTCTGTAGTGTTTGATTGCAGATGTGCAACTCCCATCATGGCCAGCTAACAAAAAGTTGAAAGTTCATAACAGACCCAATTGTCTAAATACTTCAAAACCCAAAAATGGGTTCTTTACAAAAAACAATGCTGTATTTAAATGCAAGTTGATAAAAAGTCCCAAAACTATGGAACTTCTTACCTGTGAAAAGTATGAATGTGGCAACATAGAAGCTACTGGATCATTGTATTTATTTTTGATATTTCAAATTACAAACATTATATATACTTATGCTATACCTCTACCTCTTTAGGAACTTACTGGAGAAATCACTTAGACTTACAGGCAGCAAACTCTGGACATCCTGCCTCAGACTCATGCAAGAGAAGGGGTTGTTCCACACACATCAATTTAGGAGCTATGACCCAGTGACTTTGGGCATTTCGTGTGTTCAGTAATTGCATGATCCATTTCAGACCAGGATGGCATTTCTGATCACTGAAAATATAGGAAAATAAAGCAGAGTTTGCTGTTGTTTAGAGAAATGAGCACCTTGAGACAAAGCTGTGTTTTCTTTTTCTGCGCTCTGAAGTCTTCTTCTGCAACCATATGTTTAATAAATAGATGCAATGTCAGATAATTTACTCCTTCATGCAAGACAAGTTTTGCATGTACCCAAATTTACCCAGTGACACAGATTAGTGGGAAATCACCATGCTTTCCAGTTAGAGAAAAATGATGTTCTAAGATTTCTTACTATGAGCATATTTCATCAATATTTTATTTGTGGCTCACAGCAAACTAGTTCTGAGTTCCAGTATGTGCTCTTTTAAAATTATCATAAATACTACGAAGCTGTCAAGTTTCAACTGCTTGCTTTGAGGGAAGCGTTAAGTCACTATTCTAACTGTATGTCAGGATACAGCCTTAGTGCATGACAAAAACAATAACCAGAAAATAATCAGATTGCAAGAGTTCATAAAACTAAGACAAGAAAATTTTAGAACTCCCTGGGTAGAAATAGAAGCACTCACTGTTACATACCTGTTCCTAGTCAATATAGGCCCTTCACAAGGGAATATCTGTGGAGGGCTTTTATGGAAAACCGTTGGCAAAATGGACTGGGTAACCAGGGCTGTTAAGAATATCTAAGCACGTGTTTTCTAAAAATTATCTTAAAGAGGAAGATGACCATTAGCTGGATTAAACTGAAATGGGGAGATAAAGGGACTTTCAAAACAAAAAAAAGGCATCAGCTTTAAAGAAGTGTAAAACGAAAGGGGAAAAAGGCACTCCCTATCTAATTTAGGTTCAGGTATTCAAGTGGATATGATTTTTCTCTAAGGGTCTTCAAAGAGACATACAATTTACCCTTACCTAAGATACTTTTGCTTTCTGTCTTGACAAAAGGTGCCCATAGGACTGAAATTCAAAGAGGGTGCATGTAAAACTCAACTGGGTTTTCACCTAAGATTAGGTGAAATAAATGAAGGTCTTAATGTAGAGAACATCTAAAATAATTCTAAACCTAAACAATCTTATCCAATGGGAAGTTGCCCAATGTTTTCAACAGCTTCCGATTTCAGTGAAATTGTTGGCTTCAATGTTAATGGAAGACTATTTTTGAGGCATTTGCTTTCAGTGAGCAGACATCAAAAAGTGACAAATTGACAAATATAAAAACTGTGTATATAGTCTGCTGATGAACACCTTCACAGACAAAGACAAGTGTGTTACATTTGATGCAGTACGTGCTCTCTCACCTCGTACATTTCAGTCTGTATATCAGAATTTCACAAGGACATTGTTAAGTCCTGAGACAGTGGAGATCTTTCTCAGAAAACCTGACAGGCCCTTAATTATATATGTCCTGGAGGACACTGGCACAATACCAATTTAGTTTCCTTGGTTACTAACTCATGTAATCATAATGTATATATTTTACCACAGCCTTATTATGACATGCCAAAGAAAGCATGTCATTTATTCAGGCTGGCAAACACTTAATAAAAACCAGCTGTACATAACTTTAGATTATTTAAATTATGGCAAGCATTCTCTTTTAATGTGACTCAAAGAAAATGGCAGCAGTAAATCAGGGTATGCACAGGAACTGAATCAGGATTATATTAATTATAATTTTGGCGATGTAATCTTTATGATCAGCTGTATACAGTGGAGTTCAGAAGGTGTAATAAATGTCAGTGCCTTGTTATGAGTACTGTATGAAAACAAAAGAGATTCAGTTGGGCAGAAGCAGCTTGACAGATCCTTTAAGTCTTCAAGACTAGGAAAGAAAAAAAATGTCTCGGAGTTGTAGCTGAAATATTTGCAATCTCAGGCTTTCATTAGCATACAATAAGATACTTAACTCTGCTTTTTCCCCTGTTCATTTCTACCTCACGGTAAAAGGATGACAGTTTCTTTTTACTTGAATATGACAAATAGATTTTGTCAGTCTCTTTAGCTATAGGGTGTTTTTTGACATCCAAAATGGATGTCTCTGCAAAGAGCATATCTCAGAAAAGCCAGACTTAAAGGGAGAGTTTACCTTGAGTTTTATAGCTTTGTAACTTTATCACATTTGGAGAGCTATGAAGAAATGTAAAATAAGTTAAGGGTTAAGTATGATCCATGGAGTTTGAGTGGATGTGTGTGAGAGCAGACAAACTCCATTAACTTCTACTGCAGGCAGTTTCACTTTCCATTGAACAAGAGTCAACGGAAAACAGCACTACTGATGATAATATTTTCCATTTTTTTCCACCTCATTTGGGGCAGGGAAGTGGTGGCAAGTTGTTCACCTCTTGAGGAATTAGCCACAAAATAGCTCCATCTGCTCTCATCTACATTCTGTAGCGCTGAATGCAGTTCAGTCCTTGCCTGTTTTTTAACATCAGCTCTGTTCATTTTCCAAAGGTTTCTTTCAGCCCCCTTTGGAATTAGAAACAATTGAAGATCACTCACATAATATATACAAAAGGTTCCATATAAAAATGTTGAATGCAAAAATCACTACAAGTAATGCAGCTTCCTTCATATATACTTCAATGTGAACTAAGTTTTCTTAATAATTTGGTGTATAAAAGATTTTAACTTTTGAACAAACTACCTTTGTCAAATATTTTAAAATACCAGCTGAAGGAAAAGAAAAATTTACAAAGGAAAAGTGAAATTAGCATCATGAATGCAAGAGGTGAATTAACAGACTAGTGACTCTGGGGGGGAACTCCAACTTCATGTACCTAGACATCTGTGTTTAAAATGCTTATTTGGCCTGTGTGTATAAATGGTGAACAGAAAAGAACATTTTTTCCCAGGATAGATGTCAGAATAGATCAAATGCATGGCTTGGAATATACTCAGAAAAAGATCAAAGCAAAACCACAGCTCTACAGTGGTGCAGCCTTGTTGGCCACAAGTGAGACCAAAGCAACATTAGGGTTCCCATCACTATTTAATGGGATGTGACCAAAGAACTATTTTGGTACGGACGGAAGCAGTGCTCACTGAGAGATCTGTAATCCCAAAATGATGTTTTGAGGGAAAGGATTATCATGATAGTGGTAAGCAAAATATGAAAAAAGAAAAGTCCTAGTAGTGTCTGATATGTAAAGCTAATGACACTAAGTAGGCAGGCTCTGAACATGGTATTCATGACAAGCTCAAAGCTGGTAATAAATAAATTCCACATATATTAACATTTACCTAGATGAGGAGTTCTTGTAAGGAAATCTGCTCATTAGATGTTTCCATCATCTTAGTTGTGTGATTTGGAACAAAATTTTTATTACCTAAAAAGACTAGTTCCTCGGGTGTGGTGTAGAAACAGATCAATGTGACATGCCTGTACCAGCTAGAAAATACAACAGATTTTAGCTCTGCTTGTATTGAGATGATTATACTGTGGCTTAGACTGGATGTTCCTTAAAGCAATGAAAGGATGATTTGGGGCTCTTTCAGGCATGAGGAAAAATCTGAGGGAGAGTGAGAAGTGCATAAGGGAAATGAGAAGATAATAATATGTAGGTTCCAGTTTAGAAAGTGAGAAGAGAGATTACACTTTTCTTTTGGTGCACGAATGTAGATCCACAATGATAGCAGCTGTCACTGCCATTGGTGGGTGATAACAGAGTCAGATAATTTGGAAATTCCTGCCTAACTCATTGAGTATCTGTCTGAATCTATTTGAAAGACACATATGGTTTAAAGACCATTAGAAGGCCCCCTGGATAGCTTTTTAAGAAATTTTAAATGCTTTCCTTTGAAAGACTGTAATAAATCAGGCATTATTTTTGAGAATTTTCTGTAACAATTGAGCAATTCTAAAATCTCAAATCAGAAAAACACCTCAAGCATCAATCAGTATGAAAGCTAAAATGAGAATAAATAGGTGTGACACTGCTGACTTTCTAGATTGGTTTTCTTGGTAAAACGCTATGATGCCACAATATATCCGAAACTTACTATTCAAAGATACAGAACTTTAACAGAAAGGTTGAATGTGCACAGTTGGAATTCAGAAGAAATGCTGCCACTTTCTCATAATAGAGAATGTAAAATTTCCTGTGAATGGATTCTGCAGCCAAGGCCCTTTCTTGATGTTTCTGGGTTTTTTTGCACTTAAGAGAAGGGGTTAGCATCCACTTTGTGCCAATGTAAAGTCTTCCCACAAGTGCTGAAGAGAAACTAATGTTTTTGATGGCAGGTAACAATGTAACCAATAGAGAAATTATTTTTTAAAATAAATATGAAACCCCAAGGCTTTTAATTTTCAGTAACCAGAAATGGAGTTACAGAGCTTGAAATGAACAATGTTTTACTACTGACCTTTCCATAAAGACAGTAATTATGTAATTATTTACAGAAAGTAATTATGTTGGGTGATGTACACCCTGTGGATGATGCTGATGACCTAAATAGCCTTAAAATACTGTGTCACCCCATCCATCAGTTACTCCTAAAGAGAATCACTACTTTAAATTCTCTCTTGAGACTTTCACATCTGAAACTCTAGAAGTAGGCACCTAATTGGTGGAAGGAATATCAATTAAAAATTAAAAATTGAAATTAAATTAAAAATTCCTTATTGCTCTGGAGTTCTGGGTAAAAAGGTTTCTATTCAAAACAAAATAGCTTAATGCTATTAAAACTGTCAAGGTACTTACCTCTTGTATCATTACATCGATAAAGTTTTGTTTTATTTTTTGGTTATGACAGTCTTTGTGCAAACAACCTTTTGGAGGTTTGAGTGTATTTATGCAATGTATTTGATGACTACAGTCACATTCTTTTTCCTGTACATGGTTTGTTTTACACAGAATATGTGTTTGAAGCTATTTCTGTTTTGCAAAATGTCTCTTTCCTCGAGGATACTCGGTGCATTGGGTGGGTGACCTTCTGCACTTCTGTACTGATGAGATGACATTAAATAGCAGAAGTGTTGTTTTATCTGCTTTGTAGAGCTCATTTCTCATAAATAAAAAAGGTTATTAACAATCAACTTGTACAGTTATGTTCTAAATTAATTTAGACACACACATGAGGAAGTGGGAGGGGAATAGGATAAACGTAATTTCTCCTCCAGTGTCAGGAAAGGTTTAACATATCAGCTTTTTTTTTTTTTTTTGGTAGCAAACTCTGCTATACAAACTACCCTTCAGTTTTGGACTGACAAATTTTTGTCTTCTTCTGCAAAGGCTCTTCTTCACTAGAAACAGTTGATGTGGGAAAGAACAGGTGTTTGTGTTTATGAATTCTCCCTCATTCTGGAACGTGCCTTTCACTCCATTGTCTAGATTTGTTATACTTTTACTCTACTTAATGTTTTTAAATCAACAACAGCCTTTAAATAACAGCTTGCATGACACTTTGTACATGGAGATCCTTTATGGAGCAATGAACTACTAAAAAACTAATAGATAGCAAAATAAAAAAGTCACCATGTTCTGAAATGAAAGCTTCAGAGAAAACAAAGTCACATTTATCCTTTTATTTCTCACTGATTATCCTAACCTGAAGAGGTCCCTGTTTTTAATAGGAACTGCTAAAACACAAAAGTAGATACATCTGTGTATTCCTTCCTCTATTCCTCACTTACATTACATGCACACACAAAATTACAGTATTGACTACACTGAAAAAAATTGACCATAATTCTCTATACATATCATATCAGCATATAAACACTCAGCTCACAGAGATACTTACACCTCTGATACTATAATAATGGCTTTATATCATGGATTAGCATCAGCACTGTTTTGTTGGCTGGCATGAACTGATGACAACACTGTGAATTAGATCTGAGAAAAAGCTTTTTTTTGAGAGGAGAAATCTTTCACTGTTCATCAGAATTTTCACAGTTAAAATTCTATCTTTATAGTCTTAAAATATCAATAGAATTATCTATACCCAGGTTTAAACAAAAAAATGTCAGTTTCTTTCTTCAAGTATTTTTTATACAGAGATACATGTTTTAGTAATTAAATTCAATAACTCATGACTTCACTGGCACTGAAGCATATACTGACATGCTTTGTTAATCTGGAATAAAACATAAACTCATATCAAGAAGAATCCCACTCCTGTCAATGGGGCTGTAGCACACAAACACATCAGTGAATGTGAAAGGTTGTATCACATACAGGATAGGAATGATTAGCTAGAAAGATATTCCTTTTACCAAGTTCAGTTTACAATCCCAGGGAAAATACAAACTAGCCTCATTCATATACTTAAAATTAGTTTCAATTTGCTCCCTTAAAACCAGAACCCGTCAGATTTTCAGAAGTGTCATTAATTTCCAGTCTTAATAGAATCATATTCAGGTTTTATCCATTTCTTTAACTTCTTTTATCTTAAAAATTTCTTTTTATCACTCTGGCATTCATTCCTGAGTCTTTCTGTAGAGGGTGAATAAAACTTCTCTTATGTATTGATCTTTATTTTGCTAAAGTAATTAGGCAAAGCTATTTCAGTAAGACAAGCACTTTGCTCTGCTGAGCAGCTTTTTATGTTTTCTAAGTGCTTCTTCCAATTTTACATTCCTCTTGAACATGCAAAATATTACAGAAAATTTCAGATGAGGTCTTGACAAACTACTATATAGCAGCTTTACTCTTCTCATCTCTCCATACCAAACATCAAAATAAATTACAGACTGATTAATTCTGTGGTGCACTTCCTCAGCTGATAAAATCAATAACTCCATCAAAGAACTATCAGATTAGCTTGACCTTTTAAACCTTTTTGCTGTATTTTGTCTCATTTTCTATTCATCTCTCTGACTTTCCTTTCTCAACACTTAAAAATTATTTTAAGTTTTGCTTTCTAAAGAGGTGAGGAAATAAAGAAATAGTTTCCTGAAAGGTGTTTTTCTCCTACAATGAGCTAGATTTGCTATTACTAGTGTTACTTGTGATGTTATAAATTAACTAAACATTCTGGATGTCAAACTTGCAATTTCATATTTCAATTCTACAATATTTCAGTTGACATACCAAGTAAAGTTCTTGCTTTTTCCCATATCTCAGATGCAATAAGGGTTTTTTATTAAAAAAATCAAAAACAAAGCAACACACAAAACCCAACCAACCAATAAAAAACCCATAAAAACAAAATCCCCCATTAGTCATTTTTCCTCTATGACTAGGTTCTAAATGATCCTGACTGAAATTTTTTTTGTCTGGAGTATGGCAAATCCTAATCACCACCTCCTAAAGAACTGCCTCTCTTCTCTCCTTATTCAATTTCTGTTTAGGTGGTGAAATAATTCATTTTTTTGTTTTGTTCTCTGGAGGTCTAATTCATCTTTATTTTTCCCACTCTTACTTTACAACCTAGAACAGAGCTTATTTTCTTGTCCAATAAATATCTTTGCCGTTCCTTGTAGATGCTTTGCTTTCTTGTTTCTTGTTTGCATCAATCTGTTTATTTGTGTTCAGTTGGGTCATGCACTCTTACCTTCTCTTATCAAAGGAGAAAATAAAACTGGAAAATTCACATATGTGTGGTACACCATTGAAATGATAATTCATGTTTTCCTTAGCTGTTACTTTCTCCTAGTGTATAGATGTGCAATTGAGGGCCTTGACATCTCAGTCACTTACTGAGTTAGCTATAATGCTTTTTGTGCCATAGCCTAACTTAAGATATTTTTATCTGCAGACTAAGCATTATTTTTCAAAACAAATTACCAAAAAAGAAACAGGAATGCTTTTTTTTCATATAAATTGTGCTTGAATGGGCAAGTGTCAATAACTGGATACTTCATAAAACATTTCTCAGGGCAATGAACGCACAATGAATCCATAACACTTCTAACAGTTCCATCAACCTCTGTTTACACATTAAAATTATAAAGGAGAACTTAAATGAATAATAATCAGAGATACTCTCAGCTG
The DNA here is from genome assembly GCF_000691975.1 of Corvus brachyrhynchos. Taxonomy (NCBI): domain Eukaryota; kingdom Metazoa; phylum Chordata; class Aves; order Passeriformes; family Corvidae; genus Corvus; species Corvus brachyrhynchos. The sequence goes on along the minus strand of NW_008246057.1, from coordinate 756,744 downwards.
AAGTAGAAATCCACTAAGGCCTATAATAAACTTACAATCACCAAATTTAATTTCAAATCTTTAACTCAGGTAAGAGATAAGAACTGGACCTTGGTCAAATATGCTGCAGAGCTTCCATTTAACTGAAATTCTGTGTGCCAAAACTAATATTGAGCTATGGATTATTAATGGATCTAGACTTGTACTGATAGCAAGTCTAAAAATTTTGATTTATTTTTTGTCTTTTTTTTCCACCATCTTTCCATGAAAAAACATCAAAATCAGCTACCTAATAGAGGCCTGAAATACCTTCTCCCCCAAGACTGTCTTCATGGAGTAAGATTACCATGAAGTTGAAATTACTCATATAAGGAATATTTTAGCATTTTTCTCAATAAATGTTCTCCCTCTTGAAAGATATGAAATCATATGTTTATTAGTCATAACCATTAAAGTAAAAATCATGTTTTTAATTCAAAAAGAATAAAAAATCCCAGTCTTCCCACAATATTATGAAGTCTTACAAATATATGGTTTAACAAAAAGACCCTGCTCAAGGATTATAGTGCATATGTACTGTGACACGTATTAAAGCAAGAAATTACTACAGAGGGTGGAAACAAAACAGAAAACAACTGGGTGTAGTAATATGTCATTACCTGAAATCTACCTGGAGATGGGGTTTTTTTCAGATATGAGTAATTTTTTAGATTTTGATTTTGACAATACTAACTAAATATATTTTAGTTGGTAGTATATTCCATTTCACACTACACTTGGTGATATGAAATCATTTAATGAGTCTTCATTAATCTGCCTTCACAAGAAACTTACAAAGGCTGTTATTTCTCTTGGTTTGTACATGAAGAAAATTATTTTGCAGCAAAAGTTAAGTGACTTTATTAAGGTTTCACAGGAAGAAAGAGAGACATGCTAAAATGAAAGAAAATACTTTTAAACCCTAAATAACTTCCTCTTCTAACTACAGGATGACCTTAATTTCCTACAGCACATATCTTGAGATTTAGCATAAAATCCTTGGTCAAACTGGTGTTTCCTTTTTGGCATTTGAAATCAGCGTATTTCAGTTTTCTCCTACTTTAACTCTCTTTCTTGCAGCAAATGGATGCTTTCATCTTGCCAATAACAGAAACCAGCAGATTCATGATCACTTATTTGCGTTTAAATTAAATTAAATTAAATTAAACACGTTTAAATCATTTCACTATTCATTAATTTGCACACCCTTGGTACATCAGAGTCATTCTGCGACTAAAATGAACATAAAAATACCTTTTCAAGAACATTCTTCTATTGGGTCTACTGACATGTCATTAACAGGAAGCTGTTCCAGCTCCTGGCTGTAACTTGTGAAGGTGAGATTAAAAATACTTACTGAAAAAATAAAAAAAAAAACCAAAAGGAAGAAGCTATACACATATACATTCTTATTTTGCTGAAATGCTCATACATTGAGTCAAGAAAAATGGAGACACATATATTAGAACCAAAGGTAAATGCCAACAAATAAATAAGATTCAAGACAGATTTTGTTGTAAATATTTAGCTAATCTAGAAAGTTTTAAATCTCTAAAGATACAATAAACTAAATATAGAGCTTTTTGTTTGTAGCAGCAGTTTTCTTTACTGCAGTAATACGGTCAAAACCATCTTCTCATAAGGGACATCTCCTATTTCCCACTTCTTTCCCTCCTACAGACTTTGGAATCATTGCTGATTCCTCACAAGAGCCATATGGAACCAGGACATGTCTGAGCACCTCTGACTGGTAGAAATGGACATTTCTTGGTAAGGAACACTGTGTAGTACTGCTGTGTGGAGAAAACTCCCTGCAAGCTCAGTTCACAATATCATTTAAACAAAAACATCTCTCATTTTAAAAAGGATATCATTGCAATGTATTTCTGAGCTATCCCAGCACTCTCAATGCATCTCAAACACTTCTGAGTTTAAGAGAAACCCTGGAGAAATGTTTGGGTTTAAAAGAGCATAATCCACATCAACCGATATTAAAAAATATTAATTATTTTTCTTCTCCTTTAACATAGCTCCACTGTATTTTTTTAAAAAATGCTACTGACTTTGCCAGCCCATACCTAAATGCCTGCTTGGCACAAAGATCAGGAACTAGTTAATCTCACATGTTATTAATTATTTAATGACTCACATAAGCTTTACACAACTGCTGTAAATAAACAACATAATCTCAGTTTTACAGACATTGGGCTAGATATGCTCTACGCAAGCCTTTACTTTTTCAGAATCTTTATTTATCTGTTTCTGTATCACTTTAGGTTTCAAGCTACAACTGCTGTATATTATTATTTTTCTTTCCTCCAACAACATCAGAACGATTGCATAAAACTAATTAAAGATTTGAAAAAAAGTGTAAATTTATGGGAAGAAAGTCTCCTTGAGAATGGCAACTAAATTTTTTCTTTTAACGTTTGAAGCAATGGGTTCTCTATTAAGAAATTGTTTCAGTCTTTACACTTACTGAGAGCCGTAGTTATCTTACATTAAAGCGAGCTTGAAAACTTCCCTTTTTCCCAGACTACCGTTTAGTGTTGCCAGTTCCATAAGCAGAAACAAATTAAGATAAAAACCTAAAATTCTTTTTAGACCCCCCCTTAAAATGTTATTTTCTCCTGCAAGGAAAAAAAAAAAATTAACTATGTTTTATGACTATTTCTACACTGTAACTTATGACAGAAGAAAATGACTACATTTATAAACCATAGTGCTAAAAATTAGAAAACGTCATAGTTCAGCCGTTTTAATTCATGTCCTTTCTTGTTTCTATTATAATGAAATCTTTAATAATCCTGTCACATGTTACTTTCCCCACAGGTTTGCCACTTCAATCAGTCTTGTGAAAAATATAACCTTCTATTTTCATTTACCTTAGAGAACCTCATGCCCCCCTTGTCCATCTTCTATGCTGCCATCTCTGAACCCATGATCACTCTGCAGCCTCATCTCACACATTCCTAGTCCTTATGCAGAAAACCACCATGAACAAGTGCAACTGCAGGCTCACCCTGCCTGCAGTTTGGGGAGGTACCTGGGGGGTGTTGGAATGGTACCAGAGCTCATACACAGCCTGAGGAGGGCTGCAGTGCCCTGGCTGATGCCTACCCTAGTGCTGCAGCCTCCCAGAGCACCCACTAGATCTCATCCAGCCAGTCCTTCAGAAAGGAAACTTATGTCTTATCAACATAGCTGCACATCAGGCACTATTTGGGCAGCTGCTGTCCCTCAATAAGATTTCTGATTTTCCTACAATCCCTATCCTGAGTTGGGCCAGGCTGCGGATGTTTGTTCCCTTTTGAGGATGCAGCAGTGTGCCAAGGTGGCTGAGAAGGCCAATGGCATCCTGGCTTGTGACAGGAATAGTGTGACCTGCAGGACCAGGCAATGATTGTCCCCTTGTACTCAGCACTGGTGAGGCCACACCTCAGATCCTTCTTCAGTTTTGGGTCCCTCACTACAAGAAGGACATTGAGGTGCTGGAATGTTCAGAGAAGGGCAATGGAGCTGGCGAAGGGTCTGGAGCACAAGTCTGATGAGGAGTGGCTGACAGGACTGGGGTTGTTCAGCCTGGAGAAAAAGAGGCTCAGGAGTAACCTTATTACTTTCTATAATTCCCTGAAAGGAAGTTGTAGCAAGATGGGTGTCGGTCTCTTCTCCCAGGTAACAAGTGACAGGATGAGAGGAAATGTCCTCAAGTTATGCCAAGAGAGGCTTAGATTAGATACCAGAAAAAACTTCTTCATGGACAAACATTGGAACAGCTGTACAGGAAGGTGCTGGAGTCACTTTCCCTGGAAATATTCAAAAAACGTGTGGATATGGCACTTGAAGACATGGTTTAGTGGTGAAAATGGTGGCAGTGCTGGGTTGATGACTGGACTTGATGATCTTAAAGGTCTTTTCCAACTTTGAAGATTCTATTTTGAAGTCTTTCTGCTGTATCTGCCCTACTCCTTCTGATTGTTTAATGCCATCTTCCTTTGTGCCATCTACAGCCAAGCTGTACACCAACTCCATTCACCACCTTCCTGGATTGCTCCTCTCACATTCTTTTCTGTGCTCTTTAACCTGTCACACTCATCCTACTGACTGCAAAAGCCACACAGCAACGTATTTTCTACCTCAGGTCCTATTTAGTCTGAAAGATATAGTTCAACCTTTCCTCTGGCCAAAAGGCTGTTTACACAGCTATTTACTCCAGAAGGGAATCAGATTTCAGTTGTTGAATCTCATCTCTGTTATCTCATCATCCATCACTGCCAACTCTTTTTATTTCTTTCCATTCTCTTTTTCTCTGCTTCTGTTCTAAGTTTAGTCTTCTTTACCAAACTGTGGACCTGGCTCACTCTCACCTCTTTCGTTTGACCTTGCTTGTGCTCTCTTGTGAAAGTACCTGGAAAAGCCTGAATTCCTTCTCTACAAAAGTCACTCCTAATCCAAAAATTGTCACTGAAGAAATTGAATCCTGTGACTTACATTTGCTCCTCAAAAAGTCTTGATTTATCATGGATTTCTTCAAAGGATGGTAAGATAAAACATGATCTTGCTCCTCTTGTCATAAAAAAATACTGTCTCACTCACACACTTTATTTCAAGGAAATAAATACTCTTGCCTATGGGAACAGTGCTACCCCAGGGTGTTACTGCTCTGCTTCTGTTTTCAGAAGCACATGTGGGCTAAAATAGCCCCATCAAAATAATGTTTATGAAAATGAGACCACACAGAATTGCAGTTTTCCACATTGCCCCTAACTGTGATCAGTGCACCTGGGTTTAGCTGTGAAGCCTGCACCAATTTTGCAAAGGGTAGAATAGGTAGATCCTCAATTACAGCTGCACTCAGGCATGCTACTGCTTATAATAGTGCTTAAGCCACAACATGACATTTATGCTCAGAGGTAAAGGTTAAAGAAACAAATAAGGAGAAGTGACAGAAATGACCTTGGCAAAGGTATCCCTTCCTAGGCAGCAATTACGACAAACTTCACTATGCTGCAAAATTAGCCTGCAAAGGTGAATTATTTCAAAAACATAAAAATGAATGAAAACGGCTTTCTTAATTTAAACCTGCAGGTGAGCATTGGGTTTTGGGCTTTTCTTGTTTGTTTTTAAACTATGCAAATGACAATAACAGCACATTATTTAAAGAAAACAATAAAGCTGCTCCTGCTTTTCAGATTTGCAACCTTTTACAGTTCTATGATTAAACCTTTAGGTAATTTCTTTTGTAATTTAGGAGAACAAAGCAATTTACAAGTCTCTACAGAAAAATGCTACAAAACTTCCAATTTAATTATTTTGATATTTCAGAAACATATTTAGCTCAACAATGAACAAAGCTATTTGTGCCAATCTCCATCAGTAACATCCAGAGAGCTGTTAGCATTCGGTAATCATTTGGAAAAGGAACTTGATGTTTCCTGGCTATCATAACAAGGTTAAAGCCTGAAACTGTGCTAATTTCTGAAAATCCCCAGCAGTAATGAAGTTACACTGATTGACATCAGTGGAGAAATTGTTGCTGGTGAGTATTCAGACTAATGGAAACTCTTAAAGAGTAATAATTTAAAATTCATTGTACAGAATAAGTTTCAAAAGAGGAGGAGAAGAGTTCTCCTGCAGACCTAATTCAGCTATTACATCAGTAAGGCACAGCTTTTGACACTCCCAAGTCCTCTGTTCCACCAAAGTCCTTGTGAGCACTACACTTTGGACCTTGATCTTACAAAGCGCTGCGTGTGGCCCACCAAGGACGCATGGATCCCTTGGCATCTGCAATCCACGCAGGCATTGCATTCTCTCAACATGCATGAATACAATAACTGCATAACTGCAGGCAGTATCAATAGGGAAAAACATAATTAATATAACATTTTCATAGATTGAAGCACCAGGGGATAAATAGAAAATTCAGCCTTTTTAAAGAGAAAAAGAATTATTATGCATGCTTTAGTTGTCATGCACTGAATTTTCATTTGACTAATACAATTTAGGAGAAAAAAATAAAACAGATGAAACTGAAAAGAAAATTAAGAAGTTAAGAAGGGGTTTATCTGATTGCCAACCCCTTTTCTTTGCACATTACTGGATACAGTGACATTCAGACAATCAAATCCTTGCCTCTGTGGACTGCAAACAAGCTCAAATTCTTGGCAGAGTGATATTGGTTCTCATGCTGCCTGCAGAGAATGAACAGGCAAGTCATGCTCATGTACTTCTGGCCTTGATGAGGGAACCCATGAAGTTAGAGCAGACTGGTTATTGATACTCATCTGTCCCCTGTGCTACTGCAGAACTTATTATGGAGCTGGAGGGTAAGGGGCAGGTGAGGGTGAACTCCTTACTGCTAGTCTCTCCCACACTATAGGGCTGTGCCTGTTTTCTTCTGCTCAAGCTTTTTAGTGACACAGAAGGAGGAGTAGTATATGGCCCAGATTTAACAAAACAGCGGGAGAATCCTGAATCTAAGAAGGACAAAGAGAACATAACCAAAAACTTTGGCTGCTAATATTTTAAATAATACTACACAGAACATGAAAAAAAACCAAGAACAAAAGCAAAAAACCCCCAGGCCATACCAAAACAGACAACCACAACAACAAAAGCCCTAACAACTAAACGAATAAACAGACCAAAAAAAAAAAAAAACCAAACCAAAAAACCAACCACCCAAAGCCCCAAAACCACTTCAAAAAATCTATATGCTGCTGAGGAACATATATTAAATATTGCCCTGATATAATAGTGCAGAATAATATTTGCCAATATGATGTGGTATTTTTCAGCTGGGCTATATAATTTAGAATCAGTTTTCCTATCTTAAAGTTGGAAACACACATCATTGGTAAATAAACTTGGAAGTACACTTCTGTAAGAGATGGATGGAGTAGTGGAGACAAACTAATGGAACATTTAACTACATCGTATGTTTTCGTAAGTGGAGATGAAGGGAAATAAATCCCTTTCCACCAGCTTAGAGGGGCACTATTTTCTATTAATTTCCATCTGTTTTTTCTAGGACAGACACAGCCATCACCTTGAAATGCTTAGGACTGTGCACTGTTGATGAGGACACTCCATACTGGCCAAGGAAATCGTGTTCCCACATTTTCTGTGATGTCTCTTTGGGGTGTGAAAGGAGAACTGGGATATGAAGGGAGACTACAGCACCATATGGAGTATTGCATGGAGACAGATTTCACTGTCTGTCACATGCTGCAGTACTGCACAATACTGTCTGAACAGTGACAGTACACAACCATGGGGAACAGAGCAGCTCTGCACAGTGAGGTACATACATGGTTTGAACCTAAAAAACCAGATCAAACCATTTTAAATGTTCCTCTCTCTGTCACTAAAATCCCCCTTCTCTCCTCTTTCTGCACTGATATGGCACTAAATTACAAGCAGTTTCTGTGAACCCATTTAAAACACTTCTGCTGGACCACATAACAGGAAGAGAAGATCTTGTGCCATGACCTGCACCAGAATAAAAATGGAGTGGAAGAACACAGAGCCAGAGCACTACAGAGCCTCCTGTGTATGACTTCTGGAATAATCAGGTTGAATCTAGTTGAATTTAGTTTCCATAATTACTCATTGTTTTACTTCTGTGTACTCTTACACCCCAATTAATCCTTTTGTTCAGGAACGTGATGTGCTTTGTGCTTGAGTTTAATGGACCTGAAGACATTGATTTGTTCAAGCTTTAGCTTTGAAGGATTGTTAGTGTTGAGCAGATCACATCTTTATAGGTCCTACTTGGAATTACATAATGAAAAGAAAATTAAGCTGCTATAAACCTCACAGTATTGTCAGGGGAAGAGGTGCATTATTTTCTAAGCTGCAGAAAGCTGAGGCCTGCAATAATTTAACAAAATTCTACCAGGGACATAGAGAATGAAATTAATTCTCACTTCAACTCAATGAAAGTTCATTATGATATTTCACTTGAACAGTAAAAATTGTGCTTGAAGTTATTGACTATTCCTCTGTACACTTCCTATGTGATTTTCCTTAAGTTCTTACCCAGTGGGTTAAAAGAACCCCTCAAGTGACTTGCAGTTTATTTTCACTGCTTAAGCCAACCTAAGATGGTAGTTTTCTTCCTTCCCTTAAGATTGGTCAGAGCAGAAATGGGTAAATAAATAGTAATCACATCAGAAAATACGTCAAGAAATGAAATAGAAAGCCTTTTCTTTTGACTGCATGTATATTTTTAACTGGATTTAAGGTGATCTTCAGTCTAAAACAATGATCTCATTTCAGATTGGGTATTAACAAAACCCAGGAAACTGTAGAAAATTTCCAATTTATGACCCAATTGCTTATAAATTTACCTTCTACAGTTATCTTTGGTATTCCCTCCACCACCCAAAGGGCTCCAGAGATGGCTTCCTCATGGTCTAATACTGTGTCATGTACCCTGAGACCTGTAAGGTGTCGCTCCATGGGAGGATAGGAGGTGCATTTTTTGCTCAGAGCTTACTGTCTCTCCAAATCCATCATTATCCTTTAAAATTCTTTAAACTTGTGCCTAGTCTTCGGTAACTGTTTATGAGCACAGACATTTCCAAAGCAGAGAAAAAACCCAGTTATTGCACTTTATATTGCAGTTTATGACATAGTGTGTCGTTAACAATGGCAACAATGCCATGATCCTCAAGAAGCTCTTGCCCAAGTCAGGAAGTCTTCTGCCTTCCTCTGAGAGCATGATCTGACCTCTGGCCATAATGCAGTTAAACACATGGCCTCAGCAACCCTCCATGTTTTCAAACTCAGTGAAAATTACCATTAGAAGGGCGCAGTGACTAATGAGCTGACTCACATTCAACTTTGTATCATCCAGGACCCCGGGTCTCTTTCTGTGGCACTGCCTTCCAGCCTCTCATTCCCCACTCGGTCTGTACATCCAGGGATGCCCCATCCCAGGTGCAGATTCTGCCACTTTCCCTTGTTGAACAAACCCTTCTGTTTTGCTTTTTCATTTTCCTTTATGTTCATCTTTCAAGCTTCCTTGTTTTGTAGAAGAGAGAACTTAAATCTGTAACCTTCTTCTTTTTAAAAGACAAACCTTTAATCTTTCTTCAGAATTCTCCTTTATGATGCTAATGGATGATTATACAAGAACTAACATTTTCTCATGTTTATTATTGTTGCTCAAACCTTCCACATTTAATAAAGAGGGACAAAGAGAGACAATATAATTGCATCTTGCAGATGCCTTCTCTTTTCTTTTAGACTTTACTGCTTTTTCATAATTTTAAAAGAATTTCAATAAAGTAGGAATTACTTATCAGAAATAAATTTTTCTAAAGTTCTTAGAAACACAATGCCACGTGGATTTCTAATATTGTTTTTAAATGTGTAAGCTGGTGGAAGCAAGGTCACCACTGAATCCCCCAGATATCTTGGATTTTTTTCCACTTGATTTCTCCAGTTCAGACCGAACAGTTCTGATTTAGGACAGAAACTACTTGTATCTTACTCAGAAGATTCTGACAATTAAAACTCTCAGCAAAAACCCACCAGACGTACCAGAGTTAGGAGATGCAAATTGAAGATAATGACAGGAAATGAGTAATTAGATGCTCTCTTTTTGTGCAGATGATGAGAGGAAGCATTTTCTCCAAAATTTATCACTTTCTTCCAAGACATTGCATTATAAAGTACAAAAACAGAACAACAACTATTCTCTGACAGTTTACAATCTAGATTAAGAAATTGTTTCTGGCTCCAAGTGTGATGTTTCTGAGTCAGTACAATTTTAACTGTGTATTTAAATAGTAATTTAAATAGTTGGTGCCAAACTCTTAATACAAGTACAGATGCATTTGCACTGTAGATAAAAGTGACTGATGATCTCATGGCAAGTTTTGAAGCTTTATAGGAAATAATCATTATTTTTGAAGCACACAAAGATAAACTAAAGATTAGATAATATATATTACAGCTAGACTCATTCTACATGATACACAAGGGGGAATAATCTTTATCTTTGGTAATTGATGGGGAACTTTACATTTCACGTATTCCTTGAATGAAACCCTGAATAGTAGAATGACTCACTACTCAGCTGTACTTTTCACCATGTCCTCACAGGACTCAGAAGAGAGAGAAATATGAACCCAGCCTGATTTTTATCCTATTCTTGAGAAGGTAGCTGCACTAGCTTATCTAGAGGACATAAACCTTGAAGTATATTTGGGAATGTGCCTTGCTTATTGTACAGACTAAAGTTACAAAGTTCCATGCCCTAAGCACCAGATTTGGTTAAAGCCACCTTCTGCAACCTGTGTAAAACCTACAGCCTGCAGTCAAAAGCTTCCTTTCCCTGACCAGTTATTGAAGGCTCAGAGTCAGACACCAAACCACGAGTTTTCTGAGCAGGGAGTCAGCCATGGCTTAGAAATATGGAGCTAACAACGTACAGAGGCTCAGAATCATTCAGCATTTTCGAGAAAGTCAAAGCAGGACATCTCTAAGGGAACAAGAAAATTTTTTTATAGATGCTGCTACTACGAGGATATTGTACATAAAAGTAATTTCTACTTTTACGTAAGAAAGGAAATCTTGCCAAATCACCATTTTGAGTGCCACCATAGCATACATTTCCCAATGAATTAAAGGCAATTAAGTGACAGCCTGTTCTCTGGGTTCTAAGAGCTTTTAATGAAGGAGTACAATGCAATGTACATTTGCCAATTAAATGAAGTGTTCTGTGAAATGAATGAATCATAGCAGGGCAGAGCTTTACTGCAAGATTTCTGACACACCTGCGATCAAGCTTTCCAGGAAGGGCTCCACAGATTCTTCTGCAGAAAAAAAATTTCAATTTTTTCAATAAGAGGTTGGGTGGTTTTGATTTAAACCATAAAAAAAAAAAAGACAAAGAAAAAAAAGAAGACATTTCTGTGTTTCCCTGTATTAACAAATGCCAAATGAAATAATTGGTCAAGCATCTACTCAAGTCAGTACCAATATAAATTGAAGAAATCATAGCAGTACCAAGTTGAAAAAGAAAGCTCAACAACCAGTCAAAACCAAAACGGGGAATCAGAAATTACAGATGAGTTAAACTCAGTGCTGGTGTGCATCTTGCCACTAGCTAAAGGCCACTACAACACATGTGGAGACTGCACCTTCAGCAGCCTAGAGTGAATTTCATGCTTTCCTACATATAAAATGAACCACTATTTTTGTGAGCAATGTGAAAATAACTTAGCAATGTATTATAGGTATTAGTGATTAGTTTCAACAAAGACACATTGATAAAATAATAGCAAATGTAATTTATTGTGAAGTTTGGTACTAAAAAATCTAATATCTTAACTGGAAAGCATAGTGTTTTCTAGACCCTGTGATATATGTCCATGCCAAGCTTTTAAAATTCAAAGACAAGAATTTAAAAGCTAAAATTACAACACTGTTCTGTATTTAAATCCAGATCCCTCCTTTCATATGAAATACAGTCTGGAACTTCTGCATTATTATAATCTTTTTTTTCTAACCAAAATATATTTCTGCCATCTCCACAGTAAGAAAGTTTCTCTATTCAGACTCATTGAAATAAATTTGACAGAATTATTTGAATAATCCATAATAGATTGATAGCTAGTCAAGAGGTTGATGTGTTAATAACAGTAATACATTAGAAAAAGAAAAATGCATTGGTTAGAATCAAAACCTGGAGATAAAGGATAAACACAAAGTTTTGACAAACTGTCATGGGTCAAAACCAGGACAGCAGTATCCTCAGGATACAGGAAAATAAAAAGATAAGGACTTGCTGAAAAGGAGTTTCCTCATAACAGTTTTTCAGCCACTAAATTATAAATTATTCTCACCCCTACTGATGAAACCAAAGTCTTTTTCACTCTTCAGGTGTTACAGCACCTCTGTAATCTTCATTCTCTAATGTTTTTTCTTAAAGGGATTTATTTGAGCCAGGGTACTTTTGAATCTAAAACATGGTGCCACTAGAGACACTTGTCCATTTACCTGGGCTTACTATGCAGAGAAGGTTGAAATTCTGTCTCTTTTTTGTAAGACACAGAAAATATGAAAAAAGATGTGCCTTCTTCTCTACAGTTGGGGACATGACAAAATATTAAATAGTGAAAAAAGATCTAAAGTTATATATTCTCATTAATGTAAGTAGTGACGTTTTTTAAAGGAGGGAGTGGTGGCACAGAGCACAGTGCCCAAACAAATCAAGAAGGACCTGGGCTCCAGGTGGTGTGAGGAGGCTACTGATCTGCAGGTGCAGTTCAGAGACATAAACGTGAGAAGCTGGTTATTTGGTGAACTTGGCCAACTGCTTACCAATTCACATAAATTTCTCAGTATGCACCAGAGGATCAATTCACGAGGACATCCATTATCACTACCACTGATTTGCTTTTGTTGTGGTTGTAGATGAAAGGCCCAGAAGAGAACAAAAACAAAAGCAGCACATCCTGCCGAAATTGATATTGGACCTTTTTATTCAATGATGCAAATATGGATTTAGTAGTTTAACTAGTCATTCAATTCAGAATAGTGATTCTTTTATAGCACTCTTTTTTTTTGTTGTTGATCTGAATTTCTAAGGACAGCTGTTGTTGTTCCATTGTTCATTGTTCAGCTGCTCTTCAGATAAAAAAAAAAACAAGTAAAGATTATCCACTGTCTCTAACAGTTTATCTTCTCCAGACTGAGAGAAAACACAGATATTTAAAATATCTTAGCTTACCTTAAGAAAAAAAAATTTTTTTTGACCTATTTGACTGCAGATGGAGGCTACATTTTAAAGGATATATTTAAAAATATTTTAACATCAAAAGGTAATTTGGAAAGTTCATGTAGGAAATAAAAAATGCTTTAGAAATCATAGGAACACTTACATTCAACAGTGCTGCAAGTTTTGTTCATCATATTTGTAATTCCAAGATTTCTAAGATACTTTGGTTATTTAAGGAGAAAGGTCAGTACTGTATCTAAAACCTTCAGGCTTGAAAAGCCTACTGTCATAGGGAGATACAGCCTCTACACAAACTTCAAGCTGCTTTAGGCTACTCAAGAACTGTGACTTGTACTTGTGAAGTAAGTTATTTGTGGCCTCTTCTATTTGCTATTCTTGTTCTGCTGGGGCAAGGTACTTCATAAGACCCATGCTATTGCCCTTCTAGTTTGCTGCTAGTTTGCAGGTAATCAATAAATTAGTGCTATCATCAAAATTCATTTAGAACTGCCACTATCCTTTATCCTTTCTGGAATTATGTGAATTAGAGAACCCATTTTGCAACACCTGAGAGTCTCCTCATAGTTTACATAAACATGTAGAAATTCCTGGGGACAATCAGCACAAATATTGTAACTAAACTCTCATCTGGAATTATGCATGTGCTATATCACATATAAATAATTCCACACAGATATGATGAGCAACCCAAGCTGCTTGACATTAGTCTCTAAATCACATGCCAGATAACATCACTTAAGAAAGATATGTGATATACTTTTGTAAGAAAACTGCTTTAGAAAGATTAAGTTTGCAATTCCAGAACATTTTTATCCCTTTTTTTTACTGCAAAAACTTTTAGTGATTTTAGTGGTATTGTATCAACTTTCCAGTTGGCAGGGCCTCAGATTACCAGTAAGAAAAAGAATTTATATCGGCACCAAATTATAAAAAATATTTACTGATTTTGTATGATTTGTGTTTTAAAATGGGAGAAAAGAATGGTATTTAAAGGAGCAGAAAGGAGGGAATGAAGGAGTGGAAAGAATGGGAGTAGGGGACAGAATTAGCAGCCTCAGTGTCTTACAGATGTGATTTGGGTGCAAAGATCTGTGAGAAACAGAACTGTTTCACTGAACTACAACCAATTCAAGCATCCTAATATTTTCATACAACCTTTATGGAACATTCAAGTTGCAGTATCAGAAGCAGTACACAATTACTGCTCTTCATTTTGTTACAACTCTTCTCACTTCCTACTACAGTTACACCACATCAGACACATTCCTTCCCCACTTCATCTTGAACAGTATTTATTTTCTTTGGATACCTTAGTTATTAGAAGGTGAGTATTTAGTCACTGAATAGCCAAGAGTTGATATCCCCAATATGTAGAACTGAGAAGTTTCTACGAAAAAAAGACAGAAATGATGTACATTTTCTCTCTCATGACTAACACACAGTACAGTATTTTTCATCTGTGTTGCAATTTGTAGATATAGTTGGGACATCTGTTTACCCTAGACCTTAACTAAAATTGCAGTTCACTGTGATAAATAAATGTTAAAAACTGTTTTTTCTCTGGTTTTATTTTTAGAAGTGCCTGCAGCCTGAAGATGCTCTGAGCACAGGCAATGCTCTGTACAAACTAATGGAGAGGAAGCACAGTGCTGATTGCAACCTTTACCATCCTGCTCTAAAACAGACAAAAAGTCCCATAAAATAACCTGGAAAAGTCAATACAAAGATGCATATGCCAAACTCTTTGGACCAGGCATTCCCAGTGTCCTCAGAAAAAAAGGTCACTGTCCTGCATTCATTTCCAGCAGGTAATTAGGAATACTGAATGTAGCAATGGAAAAGAAAGCAAGGTCCACAGGGAACAGTTTAACCACCACTCTACCTCATGCAGGACAACTTAGGCATTGTTGGTGCTCTAGGTTTTTTTATCAGCTGTTCTTTGTCTCTTCTATTTAGGCTGTCAGTTTTTGGAAGCAGTGCCACTTTCTCATCCTCTGGTACATGTGGCTGTGCTGCATGCAACACAGCAGGGCCCTCATCTCATGTAATTACCTGATTTTGCTTGAGATGCCAATGATTTTGATTTAAGTACACTTTGGAGGTGTGCTCCATTAGATACACAACAACAAGAACACTTTTTTCAAGCTCTGCATAGCTCTATTCTGAACCAGCAAAGTCTAAGCAACAGCTAACTCTGGAAGAATAAAGTAGTCATTAAAGTTAGGTACTGTTATTTCCAGTGATGCAGACATTTCTTGGCAATATGGTGTGCTAAGCACAGGTTATTTTATCCTAACAATAGCTCCAAATGATGTCAAACTGGCAGCTCTTTAACTGACAATACCTCTTGTAAGATACTTCTGACACTGAACAAACTTGTAAGGAAAATATATTAGACCATTGGCAAAGCTGTTGCACACATTTCCCTTTGAATTTTCTTGGCTATATACATTTTAGAAGAAAAAAAATTATAATTTCTTTCATTTTTCAAAAAATATTTTGAAAGGCTTCATATTTGTCCAAATATAGATTAGTCAGGTATACCACACATCCTTATTCAGAGCAGCAGAACTATGCACAGAGAGCTTCTGAGCTTGGGCTACCCTCAACCAACACAGAGTTATTGCGCACTTGAATTCCGCAACTCTTTCCTCAGCTTGGAAATCAGAAACCTCGTATGAAAACCTAGGTATGTAATGGGGATTTATTTCAGTATTTACTAATTATTGTGACCAAAATAAAAGGTATTAGAAGAAATACGAACTATGATAACACCTGTCATCAGTAGAGAAAAGTCTTACACACCTCCAGAAGTTTTTTGCTTGTTATTGGTACCTGTGAACTAGATTATGATTAACTAAGATTTCCCAATATATTACACTTCTCTGACAGAGGGAAAGACCTTGTTTGTTTTGCACTGTTTTTCAGATGAAGATTTCTTCAGGTCTGAAAGTGTGAATTCCCCTGCAGCTTCAAGTATAAACATATTTTACTGACTTTAGTATCACAGAAATATAAGCTAATGGCTCTACTTTTACTGTATATGATAAACAAAACCAACACCAAGAAAAGAAAACTTAAAAAATCACTGCATGTACTTTTTCTTCTGGGAAGAGGACTAGACGATAAACATAAGCATGCTGTAAGAAGTGACATTTCAACAGTACACAGACAATATTGCAGCATGTAGGTTAAATTTATATATAGACCAGACTATACTAAAATACAATACAACAAAACTATATTTGAAAATGAAGCTCTTATTTAAATTGACTCAAGATGACCTAAATCTAAATGACATGAATCTATTCACAGAAGATGGAAAAAAATAAGTCACAGAAGAAGTGACTTAAGTGACTTATTAAGTGCTCATATGTTTCATATTTGCAATGCAGTGTTAATTCTATTCACCTAACAGAGTCCCCACAGCGTCAGCAGGCAAGCTGAGAAAAAGGATTTGTTATCACGATTTGCCATGTGGGAAACTGCTGCTCATAATGATTCCATTTCTTGCCCTTGGTCACTCACATATAGTATATGGCTCAGTTACAAACATAACTTTTTTTCCTGTGCTGATAACAAATGTCTTAAATAAAACATCCTTCCTGCAACTTCTGTGCTAATGGTAATACTGCAATATCCACTGCTGTAAGGCTGATCCATATACCCAGTCCTCTCTATTCTTACATCATTCCTTTTTTTCTAAACTCAAAGACTAGGAAGGAAGCTTCCTCATCCCCATCATGTTTTTAAAGCTATTTTTTCCCCCACTTTCACTGTGAAGAATGCATTTATGGGCTGCACCCTCCTTTGGTGCAGCAGGACAGACCAACTCATCTGAGCTACTGTCAGCCTGAAGTTATATCCCAGAGGATGAGCATCTCTTCAAATTAATGGATGACTTTTTACTTTTATGAATCAGCTTGTCCTTGACTTTTTATGGTGCGGTTTAATCACAGTGTTTTCCACTATCATTTCACATTCCCTGTCTGGAAAGGAAGCACACACAGATTCTATTTTCAACCACAGCTACACTATTTTTCCAGCTCTTAAAGAAATGGAATTTGCAGTTGCTTGGAAGGACATATCAAAGGAGACAGGTCCGACCATGACTGTCACTATCAAGACTGTTCTCCTGTGACGTACTCTACTCAAAGCTTTATTCCTGCGATGACACAAAGTTAGAGCTACCTCTTCTCACATTAGTGAAGACTGGAAAGCTGCTTGCCCACATGGCAACTGCAGTTTGCTGGGAACACTACCAAGCACAAGATGCAGCATGATTAAGGTGTTGTCTGCCCATAGCATTCAGAGCCCAACGTGTTTTGTGGCCTTCCTCCAGATCCCTAGATTTGGATGGATAGTGTCAGACAGTGCTGACAGCTACCCCTTTTCACCATGCCTTACTTTTCTGTGTTGTAGGACAACCACAATGGTTAGTGCTCCTAAATACCTTCAGGAGTAAGTTTGGGATATGAAAAGTGCTAAAAACCTACACAACAGAAAAAGGGGAAGAAAATGCATGACACAAACTTCAGCTAGGTCTTCTGAATTTGGAAAATGAGGAACTTTTCTTTCCTCCAACACTACCTTGTTAACAGCTGCATCTTGACTGCTGCAAATACAATTGTACATCCTGCCCCAGGATATATGCATATCATTCCTGTTGGCAATGCAGGGAAAATCAATTTCTTATGGCACTGAGAGCTGCGACACTTATAGAAGGCAGCACTTGACTCTCAGGGTTACATGGCCTTTTCTAATTTAGTAGAAAGGGGCACTGCATTAGCAAAAATAGAGAAATGTAAGGATCACAAACCCAACCAATTCATCTCATTCCCAGGGGCTACAATTTCTGAGGGAAGAATTGACCCATTATCCTCATGTCATGTGATTCTGGCCCATCTATTCTATGGTGTACACAGGGATGTACACTTGTATAACAGAAAATTCAAATTCTTATCTAGAATCATAGAGTCATAGAATGTTAAGAGATTGGAAGGGTCCTTAAAGATCATCTGGTTCCAACATCCCCCACAATGGGCTGGGACACTTCCCACTAGAACTGGTTGCTTAAGGCCATATCCAGCCTGGCTTTAAACACTGTCAGGGTTGAGTACAAGCCCTAACCATATCTGGCTTAGTTCAGTTGTCTAACTTGAGTTGTCTTATCCTGATTTAAAACAGGTATGGATTAATTCTCTGCTTCCTGGTTTCACAGAGAATACTCACTCATTCAGTGCAAGTGAAAGATGACTTTGTCTGACCTAGAAGGCTGAGAAACCCATGGTCCTGCCCACTGCACTGCTGGGGCCAGTGCTGCCAGTGCGAACAGAAAGCAAAGAACAGAAAAACTCAAGGTCAAGGACTCTCAATAATGGTTTTACTGGCAATTATGCCTCCGTAACAGAGCAAAGATTGTAGATGCATTTTTAAAAGGAAAATATTGCCACTTATTTTTCAATTTTTTTCCTCTTTGTGTTGCAACCTTGTCATTGGAAATTAAAGCTATGATGCCTGCAGCTGGCTTTCCCTCTCTGTTTTTCTGCACAAGAATTTGACCAAACTGAGCGCTGCTTTTGCTGTGTTGGCATCTGTTGCAAGATTTGTAATAAGTTCATGGTTAGGTGCACTCATTAAGTGAACCTGTGGGCACTGGTACAGTCAAACATTACCACTGTATACTAAGGACTGTAAAATACAGTGTTAGGACAGCTAACCAGCACTCTTAGACTATGTACAGAGCTTAAAAACAAAATACTGCCCAGAGCAGAAAATTTTGAATACTAATGCCCTTGAAAGGTAAGTTTGCGATTCAAAAATTAGTTAACTTATATGAAAATAAGAAAACCGTTTCCCTCCTAGACATGAATTCTAGAGACAGAGTAAAATTTCACTAAAAAAAGATTCACCACAATTATGATTGAGGGGAAATCTGGGTTGCCACCTATGTGATGGTATCCTTTTTATTTGACTGATTATGGAAAATCCTTTAGCTGACCACATATAATCCTGTCTGCATTTCATAATTTCTTTTTTTTTTTTAAACACCCACATTTCAGAAGGATTACTTTCAAACAATTTTCAAGAAGATTTTGAAGAAAATATGCCAGTTGGGCATTATGGAGGGTTTTTTGGGTTTTTTTCTACCACTACTACTGAAAAGAGTCCTCCACTCTCCAAGAACATGACAGCTTACCTGGGAATTCAGCAGCTGCCATCTGTAACACTACACTGTACTTCAAAATGTAGTTTTTACTTAGTTAAATATACTCACTATGAATACAATAATGACCTAAGAATTTAGCCACCTAAAGTGACACAGAAGATGGAGAAGCCACAACAGAAAGAAAAGGTAGCATTGTTAACAGGTTCCAAACTGTAGTCTTTGTGGTTGTAGTGTTACATTTTGAAAGACAAATTTGCTTCTGTGAGTACTGTATTTTACTTGACACATGAGAACACTTTATTATTGTTTTGATTAAAGCAAAACAACCTCAAAGGCTACTCATTGTGCCCATATTGCTGACAGACAGCATCTGTTACATGTGTGCAGTAGTTGTAATATTGTGTTTTCCTTCTTCTTTAACCTGGACCTGTGGCACTAATGAGCATGGACTGGGGTTATAATAAGTATACTCTTATGCTAATGATGCTCCCAGAGATCCTTGGAAGAGGGATTTAGGCTCAAAACTTTTCTACACTTTCCTGTACTTGCATTTCCACTTCAGCTGTGATGTTTCTCAGTATTTTCAGACAAAACTAATTTATCATAAATCTCACATAAATGTAACATTTTTTGTTTTCTGCATACAGGTAATAATTCTTAAATGTTTTTCTCCACCTTCCCTTCTGATAAGTTGCAAATGGAACTCCTGAAATTAAGAATTGATATTTATTTATCTTCAGCTTCCAAGAAAAAAAAAAGAAAAGGGGGGCAACTGCTTGAACAACTTTTTTTAGGTGCAGCTTTTCAAAGCTTCATTATTTAATGCTATGAAAGAAAAAACATACAGTAGCATTCACAACAACTCAGCTTTCAAACAGCATCCACTCATTACCATACAAATAGCACAGCCACTTACTCAGTATACCTTCCTCTGCCTATCATGCCAGTGTCAAGCCTGTAAATTCAAAAGTGCACCCCTTTTTTGCCAAAACCAGAAGACCCATTTTATGTCTGCTAAGCAATTATTTTATGAACGAAGAATAATGGAACTTCAGTCCATTTTAAATGATATATTGTCTGTCAGCCAAGTAGATCTGTTCTGAAAGGCATGGCCCTGACAGTCGGACATGGCTTGCATGACTCTCCTTAATTTCATGTCTACTGCAGAAATAGGTGGATACTCTCAATACAACAAAAATTATTTTAGAGGTTTTCAAATATTTTGAATATTGACTTATGTGGCAACAAACACATATTCAAGACAGTACAAACTTTCATTGTCATGCCTGTTGCATTCAAACAAAATCTAGTCTATACATTCTTCTGTTGCCCTATTGCATTCTAAATCCAATGGTATTATTACATAATGGATATGTGAAACACAAGGCAGATCAAACTCTCTCTGTTGGACATCCGCTGAACCACCCCAGAAAACTGGGTTTTTTCTCTTTAAATTTGTGCTTTCTAAAACTACAGAAGAAATAAGATTATCATTCTAGAGCCAGACTTTATGAAATTACAACTTTGAAAACACCACGAAAATATTAGTGAATTCAAACACAGTTAAATTTCTCAGCAGTAACATGGAAGACTTGAACCAAGCCATAGATCTATTTACAGGAAGTCTGCTTTATCCACAGACCACCTCTTCATACATTGCAAAGGGCCTCAGCAGCACTCACTCAGAAAGTCTATTGCCACTAAAAAGCCAGGTTTGTCCATCTCCACCCTACTTACATGGCACTGTGCGGAGATAGAGATTGTCTCTTATGATCTGCTGGAGTTCATGGTCCACCGAACCTTTCTGGAACCGTAGATTGAGGTAGTGACGAAGGTCCTTATCAACAATGCCTCCTGTCACAGAAAAGACAAATAAAAGTACAATTTAAAATTATATTGCTTTGATGGAAGCAGTGAATCACTTGTGAAGTCTTTGTGACTCATTTTCCTTTATGTTTCTGTCACAACGGAGGACAAAATCACAAAGAGCTTTTTGGTTAAAGCATGTGGTTGGTACAGTATTTTTTACTACTGATAATAGTAAAGACTAAAACCAGTTAATGACAAATAATTGTTTAAATCCGTACAGTTCAGAAAATACATATAGGATTATAGACAGAGCTGTCAATATTTTTTATGCACAAAACTTGAACATATTGTTATTATACAACTACCTACATATGTATCTAAATAATAAAGTATTAGGTATTATGTTTCCTATGACCTTGTATCAATTTCCCACTTCATATTAAACCAAAAATCTTGGTTCAAAATCTCTCTGCAGTGTTCAGTGCTTTTAGTACATGTGTAACCATTATGAAATGTGGCTCTACTTAGTGATCATATAAATGCTATATAATGTCTTATTTATTTCTGATAGAACTCACAATTGAAAGAGACACTATCACAAACAAGGGTTCATATTTTATTTCCACCACCAAGAAAGGTCATTATGATGCCATGAAGATTTTTGCCTTTTCTTTTATACCCCTGTTATGCCTTTTTACAAATTCTGTATTCTTAGTGCTTTTTGCCTACATTCTTGGACTTGTTTGTCAAGCTAAGAGACTAAACATTTTAGAAGCTTCGTAGCTAGGGATCAGTGTGCCCCAGACCCCAAGGTCCTCTCCAGAACACATTCTGTAAACCAAGATAGAACCATCCAGGGGAAGGCTCCTTGGGGAGGGGGGTCTCACTCGAGCCTCTCATTGGGGAATCTTTGATAGATATGCTAATTAGTAACACCTATAATGTTAGACCAGATCTTTTTTGGGGGGGGGCATATTCGGCGGGGTGCATTTCAATGCATATGACCTGGACATGTGCACCTAAGGATCCTTAAAATAAATACCAAGGTAAAATCCCTTTTTGCCTTCTAACCATGTTTGACTCTTGATTTTAAGACCAGGAAAAGGCATCAATTACAACATCTCAGCAAAGCAGTGCAAATGTGGAAAACATTGAGTAAAAAAACCTTGTACTTGCCACTTTTACTATAACTTTAGGACAAAACAATTTAAACTACTGTTTAGCCACTGGCTGGTGTATCATATTCCACTCTGAAATCTATATCTATAAATCTGATCTGACATGATTAAAAGCATTTCCCAATATAGTTCCTCCCCATTTCTTTTAACCTTGAATATGGATCACATTTATAATTATGGAGAAATCTATAAATAACTCAATTTCTTCCCTCTCTGAAATTCTGACATAGGAAAAATATAAAAAATCATTACTATTGAGTTCTGACATATATTCCCAAGATGAAAAATTGCAAAGTAGATAGATCCCTAACTTGTTGCTTCACACATTCAACCTGATGACATTTTTTCAAATGGCATTTGCTATTGAACCTTCTGCCAAAAGTCTTATTGACTTAGACTATATAAAGATTTTCCTGTAAATAGGAGCATATAACATTTGTACCTAATTATTTGAAAGTCACTGCAGAGCACAAATGGTTATAAATGAAAATATATTTCTCCTTACAGCTATTCCTATTTATCTGCCTATTACAGGTCCATAATCTTATTATTGCTGCTCTTTGTCAGTAACTTCAAAACCTTTTGTTCCAGGCTTATAAAAAGCTTATAAATAATTTCTCTCTTCTCTAGCTAAAGGCAAAAACCTAGCAAACTTTCATAATCAAAAGAAGGGGGGAAATAGCACCCCAGCCCGTAACAGACACAAAAAAATACCTGTATGCCTGGTTTCCTGAGGCTGAGAACTTCCAGATGGATCTCTTTCTTCCAGGATCCCCAAGTTCTACTTTGTCTACTACTTTGTACCACTACCCTGTTTCTTGCAATAGGTGCAGTCTGCAGACCAGACCATCCTTACTTCTAATTTCTTGTGAGATTTCCAAGGAGGCTGAAGAAAATTCTCTGAGTCTGCTATCCTTTTTGATCAGCTGCAGAGAGTAAAGGTCCTGCAGCTCTTGCTCTTCTTGCTCTAATATATGGAACATGCCCAGTGATGCAGATGCTTTTTGGCAGCCTGAGAAAATGCCATCTTGAGAACAACAGCTGTAGCCTGCCCACTGACACAAACCCGAATCATTCAACTTATAACATAAAGTTTAGGAACCTACACAGATTTCTGACCCTCAAAGTGCATTTTTTATTTACAGCCTGCTGCTTCAAACACAGCCATTTAGTTCATTTAGTTCACCGTGTGTAATGAATGCACTAAAACCTCCTAAGGACTTCATAAAAAGAGTCATCTGATATTTTTGGCAAATTGCATATTCCAAACTGGATGTAAAAATGTGTATTTACAAGAAGAGATGCCTACAGCCTTGTATTTGTTACATACAATTCAAAAGCAAGTTTCTAACAGAAATAAACAGAAATAAAACCATGGTGCAGAGGAAATAAAACTTAGCAGCTTCCAAACACAGTGGAAACAGTATAATTTTTTGCATAATATCTGAGTATATACTGTAGAGATTAGTCAATTTTAAAGAGCAGTCATATTAAATACAGACAACATATGTACAATCAAAAAATTTCTTCTTCAAAAGTCATTCTGTTTTTTGAACTAATTGATGTTTTCCAATTCTTTGGGCACAAGCTATCTTTTTTTTTTTTTTTTTTTTTTTTTTGAATCTGGCATAACAGTGAATTTTTCCTCCTGGAAATTGTAAAAAAATAAAATAGTTCTAGGCCCTGAAAAACAGATGCAGTATTTTTAGTTCATCCGTTCAATTGCCATTCTTCTGCTTTTCTCCTGTAAAAAGTTCTGTAGTTTTACCTGATGCTCTTTAAAAGCATATTGACTCCAGACATGCTTTTGTGGTATTTATAGTACCTGAGCTTTGGAGCAGCCTGATCCTTTTAAAGTACAATCAGAACAACATCTTGCATGTGCAGTTATGGATCCATAAGACTTTTTGCAAGAAAACTATAGTGAATTGCAAATATGTAAACCAGCCTTGATTCAGCAGCAGTGAATTACAGTTTGTGTTACAGACTATATAAATCAAGAATAACATGAGTAATAATAATAGGACTATGTCCTCCAAAAGGCTGAAAATAAGAGACAGAAAATGTTATCATTTGGTTTACTTTGAAGGGAAAGAAGAACCGACATTGACAGTAAGTTCATAGAAAAAAACAGGGAGAAAGCATTTTTACAGCCAGTAACTGCTTTTTAATGGTCCTATCCAGCCCAGTTAGAGAAGTGACTGACTTGGTTTCTGTACCATTCAACTTCCCTTTATTGTCTCTTTTCGTAGAACATTGAAAATTACTGAGATGTTGAAAAATTCCTGACATGAACCTAACCCCCTTCTTTTCCCTTATTCTCAGGCTGCCCACAGTGGAGGAGTTCGGGATGATGCTCAGGGACCACCGGTGCCCATCGCGCCATTCCGCAAATCCCCCAGCGCTGCCCTGTGGCGCACGAGCTGGAGCTCAGAGGGAAGGAGCTCCCCCAGGCCACATCCCACTCACTGCATGTGACAGCAGCAGGAAGCACTGTTTGTGTCAGAGGTATTATACAGCTCAAGCTTTAGGTATCCAACCCAGAGATTTAAATTTAAAGGGTTCTTTGGCCACTGCCACAGGAGGAGGCTGACAACTGCATGATGGAGCATTCACTGGCTTGCAGCCGTGCAGTGCTTTTATGGTTTTGGTTTGTCTTTTTTTTGCTGGCTTGAGGCCTGTGCCCTGTTTCAGTTTCATTTCACTCCAATGAAGCCCTTTGCCTCACTAGCTGAGAAACACAGGATGTGAATGAAATACTTCCAGTAATGATCTCTTGCATAATTTATGTGCGGCTTAGGTACAGCTATCAATCCTGATGGCAAACTCGTAACCATCACTGAAGTTGATTCCAGACATTATAAAACAAGATGCACTTGGATGAACTAAAAACTCTCTGTTTGCATGTTATACTTATGAATTTCATGAGCAAAGTGTATCTTTTTACAGTGTTCTAGTACATTTCTCTCATGTTTGCTTGTCTTTATAAAATCTAGTAGCAAAGTCCAATCAGAAAAGAAGTACAATAAAGAACATGCAGATAAAAGAGTATTGAATAGTTTGTAGCTCATTAGAAGATTCAAACCTGAAGATAATTGCTATTTCCAAGAAAATGGCAGGGATAAAGGTTTATAATGTTCTCTAGTCCTAAATATTGTAACAGTTATTTTGTAACTTCCTATTTGGTAACACACCGATGCTCCAGCTGGAGTCTACACTTGCATTATATTTTCCATGGAGAACTACTTGTAAACATGAACATCCCTCTTGTTGTTCCTGCAATGGCAGCTCTAAATAATTTGCTTTACCGTTAACACATTTTTATTGCTGTAAATTTTCAACAAACACTTCTGAGAATTCACCCATTAGTATTTGCTCATCTTGTATAATAATCTTTCATTGAATTGACTTCCCAAAATGTGGTGCGGTGAATTATTTGGGTCTTTTTAACAGTAAAAGTAAAATCAATTGCATCTTCTCTGAGAATAATTTGCCTTAGATATTTTATTTTCTGGGAGTAAAATTTAAAAGACTTCAGTCTCCCTGGCTTCTATAAATACTCCTGGTTAGAAATATCTACGAGCAAGCAAGACTTTAGATCTATATTTGCATCTCTACGTGATCTGCATCAGGGGAAAGTAAAGGAAATACCTCAGTATCGTTACTCTGTGAAAGCAGACAAGATCATAAACTTTCAGTATAAACTACCCCCTCTCTTCTACTGCCCTGCTTGAACCAGGTTGGCTCTCCCTTTGTTTTCAGCAAGCTTCCACTTCTGACTGTAAACACAAGCCATGTATGTGGCAAAATCAAATGCCTTGAATGACCTGGCTTTCACCAGCTTCAGACGCACT
>NW_008246057.1:692913-730931 GCF_000691975.1 Corvus brachyrhynchos | reverse complement strand
GGTGGTATTTGGAACTTTATATCCACACCATGGGGTGGGTCCAAGGACATCTGACAACAGCTCAAGTCTCTTCTGCACCTCTTCGGTAGAGTACATGCAATTTGGTGCCTGCTAGATTAATTTATCCTTCATCATTCACAGATAATCTAATTGACCTTTGTGTAAGTACTCTAAATCATGACCTAAATTTTTTAAATCAGCTATATCAGGAATATTGGATGAATTAGTTCTTTTCTCTACCAATGAGATAAAAAAGTCTTTTACCCAGGAAGGCGAGTGCAACAATATTTGTTTTGTGACTCTCTTGGTGATCTATCAAGAAAATCATAGTCATCACAGGTAAAAAGCTGTGTATATGGTCTAATTGCTCATTTCCTAATGTCTTTTTAAATGGTTCAGTAAGAATCCAGAATACCTGAAATTACCCTACGGAACCCCTCTTAGTCAGTCCAGTAATTTTAGTGACACCATGACCACTTATCTTTAAACATCTCTATCATTTTTCATTCTGTTATATACAACCTAATGTGAGATGACCTACAATTTCCCTCTTCCTGTCCTGTTCTCCAGACCCACACAACTTTAGGCTGATGCACAAAAATCAGCAATGCAAGTTTGAGCAGCAGTGAGGGACAGACCACACAGCTGTGAGAAAGCCCATGTCAGCCATGGCTCCTAAACACTCCCTCTATATCACACCCTAAAGATTTTAAGCATAAAACAAAATTTCCTGCTGTATGCCCAGGATTTTTTCCCCAGATGATCCTCTCAGAAGAAGAGCACCACAATTCCTTTTGCCCTCCCACAAGTTCAGTGATATTTTACTGTAACAAACTTCAAAAAAAAATCCTTAAGAAAGCCTTCATTAAAGAAAAAATTATGATTACCACTACTCATATGAATTCCTTCTCTTTGTAGTATGAATGGTACTTTTCAAACAAATGAAATATATCTTATTTTAGTACTTGATTAATAAAAATCTCAGGCATTTAAAACTTATGAGCCAGTATAAGATGATTTACTTTAATGGTTTCTTTAACAGTTAACCAGAAAAATCACTTTTAAGAGAGAATATGAAAATTCCAAGTAATAGGAGAACTCTTGGTTGGATTTTATAAGGATTCATTATTAAAATACAGCCTATAGCTAAGCCTATTATTTAAGGGAAATTATTTTCAACAAACCTATATATCAGAGTAATATAAAGATGGGTGTTGGCATTTCAATAGTCATGGTATAATGGGCATCTTCAACAAGGGATATTCCTTCAGGTTTCCATGAAAAATATGTAATCACCATAACAGTAAAACAAAACTTTAGTAAATTATATGAAGCATGTATTACACTCCCAGTCATCGGCTGAAGATTACACATTTTATTTTTAAAGCCTTTCTATCTCTAGATTAAACTGTGCATCATTTTTGCACTTCTGCCTGCCTTTCACCACTGCCTTCAGCCAAGTCTGCCATCTGACTTATCTGCAAAGTCTCAAACCATTAGGGGTGAACCATGATCTATGAGCATGACTGTGGAATGTGTGGCATGATAAAGTGTGATGGAGAACCAAGAGGGAAGTATGCAAGAAAATTAGACTCCTCAAGGAGAAAATTAATTTCTCTCATATTTGGGGCTACTCCAATAAATTCTATTCCATAATGGATGATCATGGAGATCATGGAGATCTAAACAAATTTCAAGACTAAAGGTTTTGGAAAAAATTAGATCTTGGTGTTTTACTATGTGCTGTATACGATGAAAAACATTTGAAGACCTAATTTATTGATGGGAAATGGCCTTCTCTTTCATAGCCTGCTATTTTGTCGGCTTTCTCTTTGGGTATGGATTATATTACTAACCTTTTTGCTTATCGATCTTTTATATTATATATCATACACATATATCATATTTATAACACTTAGACTTGCATTCTTAGGTTTATCCTCTGATTTCTTCCTCCTAGCATTTTAAATTCAAGATTTTAAAATACAGGATTGTAGAATTTACAGGTTAAATTGCATGGGGATTGCACTACACACAGACTGTATTAAAAAACCTGCAATAAGTTCTAGCCAATTAATGATTTTCTCCATTATGGGAATCCATATTTGGATGTATGTCTCTTTACAAATATGTAATTCCCTAATCTCTGCAGACGATATATTCCACCTGCTCTCCTCAGACCAAGAGACAGGCTGAGGTTTGCACACTCACTGATCTTCACAGTGGAGAAAGTTTTCACTTTGTTGCTGGGGATAGAGGAGTCCTCGCTGCCTAAGGACACCCCAGGTTAAATTCACCACTGTGTTACACCTGCCTTTGTTGTACCTTCTGTGGTAGTCTGAGGACCAGATAAACAGGATACCCTGGAGCAGCCACAAATGAGACCAACACCACAGGGGAAGACTGATTCTAGGAACACTGTGAAAGCATATAATGCCCTGGATTTATTTTCTTAGTTTTTGTGGCTAGACTCAAGCCTCTGTTGGAAATGTGAAGACATGAGTGTGCACTGTGCTGGAAGCAAAAAGGTGGTTTGTAATGATACAGAGAGGCTGCGTCAGCAGGAGAATCAACAGAGCCAAACACATCTGCATTTTGTACTGTACCTCAGATTACTGAACTTTGGCTTTTATTACAATATAGAGCTCCACTCCTCGTGGCTACTGTTATGATCTGGTTTAAACCCAGAAGAGCAAAGAATATTAAGTCTGTGTATAAGCTGGAAAGAACCTGAAGGTTCAAAATATACCCAAAAACGAGATTGAAACCAAATGAGGTTAGATGTTGGTGTGAAAAAATTGATGTATTTTATTTAATAGTAAAAGAGGCACAGAGAAAGAAAGAAAGAAAGAAAGAAAGAGAGAAAGAAAGAAAAAGAAAGAAAAAAAGAGAAAGAAAGAAAAAGAGAGAAAGAAAGAAAAAGAAAGAAAGAAAGAAAAAGAAAGAAAAAGAAAGAAAGAAAGAAAAGAAAGAAAGAAAGAAAGAAAGAAAGTAAAGAAAGAAAGAAAGAAAAGAAAGAAGAAAGAAAAGAGAGAAAGAAGTGTGTGTGGAGGTTGGGGGAACAGGGAGAGGTGACAGGGGTTAGATGGAAGCAATCACCCATCCAAGGGTCCCAACGACGTCTCGGTGCTCCCCTCCATCTGGTCTGCTGGTGGTGAGGGCCCCCCGTGGTCCTGTGGCCATGGCCACGCCATGTCGCCACATGCCAAGAGTACAGAATCCTGTGGATTAATACACACTTTGGGCCAGGTGGGAACGCCCACGTGTCTCCCTTGCAGGGGCTGGCTTGACACTGTCCCTTGCAACACTGAGGGTCTGCTGCATCATCTCTGGTGCTCTGGTGCAGGGTCTGGGGACCCCTCTGTTGGGGGGCCTTTGATGGGCCTTGTCACCCCCTCTGTCCTTCATGTGGATGCAGCTTCTCCTTGGGTGAAGGGGCCCCTCAGCTGGGCTCCTCTGCACATTGGGGGACGGGCTTTCCAACACACACCCAAAGCCTCTCTCCCCCCACCCTTTGGTGGAGGGTCTGTTCGAGCCTGGCAGCTGATAGCCCTGGGGCTGTGGCCTCCAATCCTGAGGTGTTAAGCTTGTGCTTTGGGAATGTTTTCTTCTCCCCCAGCCCAGACCTGAGTCACTTTATCTTATCTTCATCAGCGATGGTCCAGGGCCTCTCAGAGCCCCATCCAGCGTGTGGTAGTCTTCTCTGCAGCTTTTGTAATACAGTTTTGAAAGTCCTTCATGAAAATGTTTAAGTCATAAACTATAATATTTCAGTCTCTGACAGCTACAGAAACAGTCTTCCAGTGCAAACCCAGCTGCAGCACCTTCCAAAGCCTGCTAGCAGCATGCAACATGGACTTTCTAATCTCAAAGTTACCTCCAGTTAAATTCAAAAAGTGGACATTTACCCAGTAAAACCATTTTGCTATTTAGAGGTACTTTGGTTTGTTCTCTTCAGTTAAGGTACTGCTCAGCACAGTTCTAGATTGAAGTTTCTGGGAAATGCCATGATTTAACTGGCTGGTAAAAAAAAGTCCAGCTGTCATTCCTGTAACTGAGAGGACAGTTTGGGGCACTTTGCTTTTAGAATACCCATCTTTTATTTGGTGTTCCAGTCAATAGGTGCATAAATAAAGTGATGCGGCTGTTCTCTACAAAGCCTGTCCGGAAATGAACTGCCTTTTACTCTAGTTTAGTAAATTCACTAAAGCTAATTATAAACCAGATGTTTGTAGATGCTTCCAGTTTATCAATGATTGGATTGATAACTTACACACAAACATTAATGAGTGCTACTGAGATATTTAAAAGACTGATATAGTTCCTACAAGACTTGCTGCAAGGCAAATAATTATCTTTACAGATGTCTTTGACAAACATAAAATTGTAAGAGATTATACATTTATTTATAAAATGAGAATGTCAAAAACCACACTCATCCTGTGCAGCCATATAGAAGCCAGCAATATTTGCACAGGCAGTTTTCTCTTGAAATTTGTCCATATTTACAGAAGTCGTTACTAGCAGTCAAATACTACCTGGCATTCAGATGCTCCCACTCACAGAAATCTCTTGGTCAAAGGGTGTCACAAGAGAGTATGAAACTCGCTAATGCCAATGTTTGTTATGTAACCGAGCTCTCAGATACAGCTCCCAAGGAAAGTTCTAGAAAGTGACTTCAAGAAGTCAGTTGGAAAAGGGAAATAATACATCTTTTGGTATTCTTCTAAAGACAAAGCCTCTTTGAAAACTAATGGCACATAAAGATGAAAACTCACAGAGTAAGTTTAACCAAAGACTAAATGAAACATACTAAAAACATTTCAACAGACTACTAAGGCTGTTTTTAGCTCCAGAAAAACATTTATATTGTCATTTGAGTTGGATAAATTTCCAGGAAGATGTTTTGTATTCTGGGAAAATCTACATTAGTCACAAATGTCTAACAGACAAATTTAGCTAATGAGGAAAAGAAAAAGTAATAAAGATGCAAGAATTTTATTTTTAATCAAACTGTAGCAAAATATTTTTTCATGTGTATACTTGGAAAACAAAAAAACACCCATGTGCTGCTTACTGACATGCTCATTAGACAAAAAGAGACAAACTGACTTCTCTGAAAAATGCAGCATTAATCTGTGATACACAATAATGGTGATAATGGGAGCCTCCTTCATTCTGGCTGGGTACAAATAATGCCTCAGTGCATCAGTAATTCTCAGTGCTTTAAGGGTGAGTCACTCAGCATGGAAACCCTGCAACCTCTCTTGGGATCAGCTGGTGAATGCCCAGAACACCTGGAAGAAGGGCCTGCTCAGACAATATTCCTCAGGAAGCAGGCACACACATCTTACTTGTACCAAAAGCCACCTCTGCTGTCCACATCCAGAGCCCCTGCAGTCCCCTCTGAGCTCCCTTCTGGGCCACCTGCCCCTAAAACCTGGTGCTGGGAGCTAAATGTCAGTCTCCAAGGAGATTCTGTTACAAGTTTTACTATTCAAGCAAAAGCAGAATTTATATGTTCAAATTTCTCTTCCAGTGGACAAACATCCTCCTGTCCTTGCTTTGCAATGGCTAAAGCCAGCTCCTTGCAAAACTAGACAGAAATTGCTGCTCACATTTAATGGAAAAGTTATTATTCTGTTTAATACTCTTTTTCTATTAATATATCAGTACAACTGTTCATCTTCTAGGGACACAAATATTCTTTTTCTCTAACACTCTTTTCATTTTATCTTCTTTGTGAAAGACAACTGTGATGGAACTTTGAGGTCTGACATGTATTTAAATAAAATATGAAAGCCTGAATTGGAATAGTGGCATAATTTTACCAGACTTGAATTATTTGAAAGGTATTTTACTTAAATCATAGCTGCCCAATTTTAATTGCTTGAGATAGAGACTTATTTTCCTTACTTCTGGAAATAATATTGCCATATTAATAGGCTGTGAATTATTCGCTGACACTTAGTAAAAAGAAAAATTAATCTGGGTAAAAGAATCCCAGTAATACACAATTTATGAGGGAAGCAAGCTCACAGAGGTTACCATTGTATGAGTTCCAATAATAGCTTAAAAATATGATTTAGGTAGGTATCTGAATCATGGCAGCCCAGTTTTTTAAAGTCTTTGTAGCATCTCAGTCTGACCTCACAATGTACCATGAAAAATCACTACCAGAATATATTACTTAATTGCTTTCTGATAAATAGCACAACAGCATTTTGCAGACTTTGTACTCAAGAAACTTGTCAATTGTAAACTCAATTTTGCAATAGATAATCTGAATTTTTCAGAGTTCACAAAATTATTGATAATGTCTGAGACTGAATTGCATATATGTTATCAAATGTGTTTCCTTCCCTGAAAATGCTGTTTTCCAGAATCAAGTGTCATGGCATTCATATCTAGTCAAAAAAAGAGTAAAACACTGAGAAAAATTAGAAGAGGAGATGCTTTACAGCTATTTTTCGGCAATGGGAAATTAGGGCAACACAAAACATGCAAATAAGCCTGAGGCTGAGTAGGTATTCTCCAGTTTTATAAACCACACAATACTCAGCACCAGTAAGTGTCACAGCCCTCTCTATTTCATTTGTCTGGGATGTTCCTCTCAGCTCTCAGCCCACAGTGGTACCACCTTGCAGTTATCACACAGATTAACCAGGACAGTCAGAAAATTTCTCAGCACACAAAACCAAAACGAGTCATGCTGGAAACAGCAGGTGGCACTTCTCTCTCCAAGCCAAGTGCAGGTGAGTGCCTCGGTGTGTTGAGAGGCCACTGGACCAGTGGATGCACTGTTTAGCCCTTGCAGGGTAACACTGAAGTGGTGATACGTGCTACACACCAAGAAACCTGCATTTCAGTCAAGACAGAAGACAGCGGAGACTGTGGAGTGCCTGAGGTTGCCTGGAATGAATTCTGCTCTACTAGTGGAACAGATCATTATTAGGCTTAAAAACAAAACAAACGAGAAATAACTAGACTAGCAGTAGACATAATATTTAGAGCTGTACAAGAAGACCATACTGTTAATTCCACTGAAAGGGAATTAACACCCTACTTAGGTGTTAATTAAATATAACAGTATTTGTCATAAAAGCACTCAGCTCCAGGTACCAGAATATTTCACACTGGAGAACTATTGCTCTGGATCACACTCTGGCTCATTATGTTTCGTGGTCTGTCTCTGAGAAAAATGTTGTCAAGGCAAAAAAGAACCATCAAAGTCTGGGTGTTCTGGCTGCTGCAATGTGGCAGGGCAGACTCACTGCTTCTACCTCTGAATCACTCCCACTGAGGATACAATTCCTACAGTCGCTCTTTTTTACACATATGGCAAGGAACATCTTCCAACTTGTCTCAGAGAGAAGCTAGAAGGATGAAATGAAAGCAAATAAATAACCACAAAATACAACATAGAGATTTGTAGATGACAAAGCAAACAATTGCCATGTACTTACTGCTGACAGAGTTTTGTAAGCATTGCAACACTGTTCTTCACTTCTAGGCACAGCCAGACTGCATGAGCCCATGTCTCTGTGTCAGACAAAAAATAGTAGATCCCCAGCATGCAAACACATAGCTTCAAATTAGCCTGTTCTTAAAAACCTACAAAAATAGGACTGATTTTTTAAACCAAAAAAATTTAAGTCCTTGTAATGCCACTCAATAAACACTTCAAAATTACTGTATGTATAGGCAATAGAGCAATGTCTTTATGCCATCAAAAGTACCTTTTGTGTAGAATGGTACTTTAGCATGAAAGACAGCACTTGGTCTTGGAGCACTGAACCAGCTGCTCAGCGCATGAAGAGGCTGTTATATTCTGGGACAGTCTCGGTTGGTTAGCTGAGTCCCCTTGTACTGATTTAATTAGCACTGCTGGAAAATGCAAATGACCAAAAGAGACACTGTGCATTGTGCAAAATTAGATTGTGAAAAATATGTGTGCTTACATAATATGTTTCAACAGCGAAATAAAATGCTCCTGCTCCCAGGAGCTGTAGGCAGGCAGATGGTGGGTACTCCAGCAAGATCATGCACTCTGCCTGCAGAGACACGATGCCCTCAACCTCTGGGGAAGAGGCTGCTGCTGCATTTCTCTAATACCCCAGCTTGCTGAGCCACAGAACAAAACACAGGATTACAGCTGGACTAAAATTGCTCACTCTGCATCCCCAGAAGCGGAAAGGTGTCACATCAGGGGACAAAAATGAGATGACAGAGCTGTAGGTTCACTTTGTTACCCTTCAGGCACATTGTCCCCATGGCTATGATCTACTGGACTGAAATCAATACAGTCTGTAATTCAAGAGCATGCTTAGTAGTTTTGAACAGAATTTACTACATTTTCACAGTTGTTACTTAATTAAAAGAGAAAACTAGTGGGCTAAAATCATGGGACAATAAAGAACTTGGCAAGCCACTGGGGTGTGCATTAATAGTTACACATTTCCAGCTTTATCTGTGCATATTAAGGTCAATATCAGTCTGCATATGGTACAAAGCCATTAAAAGAGCCACAAAGACGAACATTATCAAGCAGGATGTCCCTGTAATTTCACCTGCCTTTCTCTGTTGAGATTTTGATGCATACCCCATAAAATATTAGATCTGTACTCTCGCAATGCCATTTCCTTAATTTAATGCTATAGGCCCAATAAACTGTAAGTAAATTTTACACCATATAAGAAATGCCAGCAGTCAATTTACTTTTTTCTATTTTTAACATGCTTGACAGTATTCAACTAGCACACAGAGATAATGGAGAGATTCATGGTTTTAAATCAGGAAAATAGTAAAAATTTTCTGTTTCTCTAAGACTGCAATAAAAAAGGAAATTAAAACAATAAAAGGCCAGATTCTCGGACGCTTTTGCAGCTATAGTAAAAACAATTTCAGTTCATCTCATGTATTCTCTTCTACACACTTCAAGACTGAAAGGAACCAGAGTAACTTCAATACTTGGCTTGAATTATTTTACCTTTATCCATTTTGAAACAGTGCTGTGAGGCCTCTGGGACAAATACTGGTAACTTGGGCCTCAAATGCAGAACAATGCTAGTGTGCAAGTCAGATTGTTTACTCATCCTATACTAACAAACTCAAATGATGCTAATGCCAGAGTAGGTCTGCATTCAGATTTTGGGGTATAAGGTGTCAGAGCAGAAAAAACAGATGGTTACATTTAGAGACTCTGCAAGTCTCTCTTTTGCTTTAGGAAGACACGTAGAGGATGATGGCACAGGATGAAACAGTGACTTTACAATGCATATTTCATGCAATAAATAAACCATATCATCTGCTGCACATTAAGAATGAGGTTTTTTGTTTCAGGAGTCCTTTCAGACTAAAATGTGCTGAAGGTTCAATTTGAATGTTGAGGTTGCTTCTGAAGGCTCCTTGGGCTGCCAAGTGATGCCCCAAAACTGTAAGTTAGTTTGCATGATAGAAGAACTTAAAGATTGCATTGGACTTACTCTATGTGAAGTTTTCAGAAACTGCATGGACAATTGAAAAAATAATGCAGCTTGGGGATCAGTATTAATCCACAGCAGGTCCTACTGGCCCTGCCAACCACCAGCCACACTGAGTTCTCAGAGGAAGTGAACTCCACAGGACCAAGTCTCTTGGTGTCCCAAACAAGCAAGTATTGGGTCTGTATATATCTGCATGAACCTAATGCAACTATATCTTTATACCTCTTTCTTGCAAGAGATGTCAGATCTAAAGAAATACCTCATAAAAAGGGAAATATCTATACATGTCTGTATCAGCATAGCACAAGCCAACCACCCTAAGGACTTTCAGACTCTATAATAGGGAGGGTAAAAAATATTTTTGCTTGCAGTCAAAGAACATTACAAACAAACAATAATTTAGACCCCCTGCTAATGATGAGATTTCTTTCGCACAAATAACGAGTTGCAATGGTGTCAGCATGTCAGTTTAACTCAGGTTCAGAACTAGTTTCTACATCAAAATAGTGAACTCCTGAGGTGGAACATCTAGAGCTGAGGAACTCTCTTGTTCTTACTGAGACAGTGAGGGGAGTGAAAATCATGTTTGTCCCAGCAAAAAGAAAGAAATCATAACGTTTCAAAAAGTTATGAATGTGTGATGTTGGTTGCAGCTTGGAGCAGAGCATCCCTGGCTGGCTGTTTAGAAACTGACTTCAGCTGAAGCTATGATCTTATTCCTGAGGTGAATTCGGAGGTATTCCACAAAGGCATCTGATTTTTGGTGCTTTAATTAAACAAATGGAGGAGAGACATTTCAAAGAAAATTGAGTAGAGCAGTCTGTCCTGTAGTACAGTCTGGAGGCATCTTTTAATCAATAAAAGACCGAAGACACCATGAAAAGGAAGTCTGTCCTGTAGTACAGTCTGGAGGCATCTTTAATCAATAAAAGACCAAAGACACCATGAAAAGGGGATCTGGGTTTTGCTCTTAAGGAACACATAAAAGATGTACTAATTCACCAGTTGTCAAAGAAGAGCTGGCAGATGCCCTTATTCAGAAAGGGAATAGTCAGTGTATGAAGATATCAACTTTTTTGGTTGGAGACATTTCAACAACAAAGGAACGCCATACATCAAGGAAAACCAAGAGGAAAGCTAACTTCTGAGGATGCTGCCAGCACTATAGCATCTCCTAAAAAGTATCAACTAGTCTAATCCCATGGACTCACAACGGGCCTTTCAGAACTGGCCCCTTTCTGGTTCATCTTCAACCAAAATGAATCCAGCCTGCATCTTGTGATACTGATCTGCAGGATGAACTCAAGTATAAAATTAATTTCTCATTGCAAATATGTTTCTCATGCTATAAATTCTTTCCTTTCATGCTATACTAACTTATGCTGTGTCCTGTTTTTGCTTCTGTTTTGCAAGCATAACAGTTATGTTGCCCTAACAAGTACCCAAAAAGATACTCATTACTATTACTACTTTCAGTACTCAATACTATTGCTACTTCCATCATCATCATCATCATCATCATCATCATCATCATCATCATCATTATTATTATTATTATTATTATTATTATTCCCTGTATTAATCTGTACCAAAAATAGAATACTACAAAGGGAAAAGGGATGCATTTTGGGATAGCAGCCAACTACTACACCACAAACAAGAAAAATGCTGGATATTATAAATAATCTATTCAGAGTTTCAGATTCAAACTAGCCAGGCTGCCAAAGGCTACTGAAACAATGATTGGGTTAGAAAAATGTCACTGAGCAATATTTATGTCTCTAAACATGGAACTGAGCATGAAACAGTCTTAAGATTACTTATGTTTTAAGGCAAATTACATTTTCTGAATTTCTGCATCACAAATGTGGGGAATTTAAAAGCGTAACATAGAGACATCATATCTGTCATTTGACGGCTGCAGATTTGGAAAGATCAAAAACCACTCCAAACATAAGCAAAGGTATGCAGTTATATTTTAAGATTACAGATACTAATGCTTGATGTTCAAGGTCAGAAAAAGCTTTTAGATCCTTTAGTCTCACCTCCCACAAGTTGCAGGATATGCTATTTCAACCAATACAGTGACCCCTGTACTAAGCCTATTAATTCATGTTGCTACAGCTGTTTCTAGATGAGAAAAGCTGGAGACCCTCCCCTCTTTCTTTGGTGATTTTGTTGGCCTTACTCTTAAAAATGTATGCCTTAATTATAATCAGAATGTCTCTGACTTCTGTTTCCAGTCCTTGGCTAGAGTACTCCTCTTTTCCTTCAACAATGAAATACCCGTAACTGCTCCATGAAAAAAAGTTTATGCTGCAAATTAAATCACTTTCTTTCTCCTTCCTCCTTTTTCTTTTCTTGTTCTTTTTCTTCTTCTTTTTTCTTTTTTCCTGTTTATGTTGAGCTAAAAAAACTGAGGGAATGAATTTCTCTGGTTTTATATCTCTTGGATGTTTTTCCCTGCAACTTATTTCTAATTTGTCTACAGCACATATAAAGATAAGAGCAGAGCTAGACACAGACCCCTCACTGCCTCACCAAGAGCCACAGAGCACCCATGACTGTACCACCACAGGAACTGAAGGAAATTTGATGTCTCTTTAGAAGAACCAACTGAAATAAACTCTTGGCTCTTCTGAAAAGCCTCTCATTTCTTCACAGCGCCTATAGAACCCTGTGTATCTCAGAGTATTTCAGTATCAGAACAAGAAAGCTTTTAATGGTAATGAAATAGGCTGTCACAGGACACAGAAAAAGAGAGGATTTCTCCTAACAACTATTTAGGAGAAATAGGAAAATCACAATACAAGAATAGGAATTATTTTATTAACACCACCAATCATACCATTCAATGGCACAGGTGACCAGTAAGAAACATGCTCTAAGGGCTATTTGGAAAGACAAAGGTATTTACTATGACTTCAAAGTCAGCCACTAAAATAGAAGGTGGACATGTACATATTTTTTGTGATCTGGGACTGAAAAACTTTGGCACTGCAAGATAAAACTGCAGAAGAAAAGTTGGAGTATGTTAAAACAAACAAAAATGCTTGCAAGAAATAACAATAAAGTCTTAAACATTATTTCTTGTATGAAAATTGAACTTGCACTTTTCTGCACAAATATCTCTAAAAATTTTAATTTGCATTTACTCATATATTTTCATAATTTTCACCTACTTGCCTAAAGGCTATAGGTACTGATATCCCTAAATGGTGAAGTGGCTTACGATGCAAAACAAACTCTGAATTTTACAGCGCAAAGATGCTACGGTAGATTTACATTTATTGTTACTACTGCAAAACTGTTTTCTTAAATCTTTGAAATTTAGGAAAATAGGAAACTGCAATTTGATGAGAAAATAGGTGTTTTCAGGTGTGCTCATCACTGAGATTCCCCACCCCTCATTTGTTTGTTTGCTTTGTTTGTTTTTCTCTAGCATATATTTGAACAAATTTAAAATGAGAATAAAAATATTTCAAGTCTTACTCACTTTCAATTGTACACATATGGGAAGGCTAATAGAAAATTACCTCCTTTTTATTATTAACAATTCTTCTATTATTGCCCATGTTTATCAACAGAGACAGGTCTGGTGCTGCAGAAGAAAAGTATGTGACGTTATACAATATGAAGTGATAAACTGTAATCAATCATACCATTAAGGAATATCAAGAGATACCTGTGCACAAGGGACATTTAACACTATTCAATAGTTAATAATGTCATATTAACTGGCATTTCACTGCTTCTGATGGCTTAATTGTCTGACATTAACATTCTTCTTGCACTCTAGGGATGTTATTTACACGACTCCTTTAGCTAAGGAAAATGTTATCTCAGCTAGGTTGCTTGCCCCTCCCTCTCCCCAAAGCACTCTGTTGATGGCTAAATAGCTGCTTCACTTACAGAAGAGAATATGTATTGCTGATGAGCAGGACAAAATAATGAGAAAATTATTCTGATGAACACAAGATACATGTTGAAATTTTCAAACCCCTTTTGGCACACAACAGAAGACAGGACACCAGTTTGCTTGATGGGATTATATTAGTCATTCTACTTAAAATGATTCTTCAAATAAAGTATCATTTCATTTTCACAGTGTTTATTTCTGCAGATATAAGTCCCTCAAAAATGGAAGGTATAGCAGTCAGTGTCCACAGAGCAGATCATTGATTATCCAACATGATAATTCTTAGTTTTCTCTCAAATTCTCTCAGCTTACAGTAACAATAAGCTTTCTCTACTTTTCCTAGATCATGCCCTAACTATGGCACATTTCTATAAAGATGGGTATGGTACATCACTCACGCCTTTTCCATAACTAAGACCTTTTCCATAACCAAGCTCTTCTAGGATGAACAGGTGCTCTGATGTCTTCCTGCATCTGAAACACGGATGACCTGGCCAACTGAAGTTCCACTTCTCTGAACTGATTCTTATGGCAAAACAGGACATGTAAAATTCATGATACTCTAGCCTATTTTGTATAGCTGTGTGAGCTTGTCTTGCTTGTAAGCACTGTGGCTGGAAGTTTTCATCACTCAAGGTCTCAAGATGCCTTCCTCCATTCTTCAGAATTTTCAGTGCTTTAGAAATGCATCAATTTTTGCCCTGACTTTCATAAAGTTTCAATCCTTTGTGACTGGTATGTTAATTTTTACATTCCAAACTAAATACCACACAAAATGCTCTTTGCTGAAAATAATTGTCTGCATTTTAAAGACAGGCATTTTGACACATCCTTTCTCAAAGAAATATGAACTCTCATTCCCTTAGAAAAAGCTTATAAGAGAGACAGATGTTTTAGGACTTTTTGAGCCTGTTTCTCAACAAGGAATTTTTGTTTGTTTGTTTCCAGTGCTGGTATGCCTAAGAGAGGAAGAACCAAATTTAATTTCCAGCTGTTGCATTTAAAAGTCTCAAGAAGGAAAGAGTAAATATGGCTTCCTTGCTTACTCCTCATCCATTTTCACCATCATACACTGCTTGCTTTCATTTGCTTTCAGATTTTAATTTCTTAAAGGCCTCCGTGATGTTGTTTTGAATTGTCAGGGAATTAATGCTACAGATACTGGAATGGGAAAATAAAAGTTGAAAGCACCCAAACCACTGAAGCTGAAGGATTCATGACTCTCACAGATCCACTCATTTTCCATACCTCACTTACTGGGGATAAATTAAATGATGCCATAGAACAAATATGATTCATCTTTAGCTATCTAAGAGTCAGATATCCAGTCTGAACTAGTCATTTGGTCTCCCTCAGCAATTAATACAGTGACTAACAATGTAGACATGCTTTTAGAGAGGGTAAAAGAGAAGTAGAATCATAAAGGAGAAAGGGGAAAGAAAAAATTATCCTAGACTGATGCAGGAAAACACAACACTAGCATTTAGAACACAGTATCTCGTAAGATTGCCTGCAGTCCACTTGCAAACTTTCCACCAACAGCCTCGCCACTCCTTCCCATGGATTTCCCTCCACCCCAAACATTTTGGCATAATTCCTAATTAGATTTCATGCTGGGACAGTTAACGTCTTAGCCAAACTATCAACAAAAATTTGCTAAAGTATTGATCAAACTTTATTTTAAACTTTGTTTTACAATACCATGTGGGAAGTGAATAAGCTTATAAAGTTTTTCTTGTATTGTACTAAGAATATCACTTTGATTCCTTACCTGACTGAGGAAACAACAGTGATTAAGTGACACAGAAAGTAGGATCTTTTCATTCAATCTTTTCAGGCATTTAATGAAATGTCAAATCTGCACATTATATAGCAGTGCATCCAGAATCAGAATTTAAGGCTAAATCTTATGGACTGCTCTTCCAAAATGTTTAATTGAAAAAAGAACATAAGGCAAAAAAGTATTGCTGTCAACAGAAGTGCTGTTTTCCAGAGAGCACTAGGAACATTCAATAAAGGAGACATATGGCTGCACTTTATTCTATCAAAAAATAATGTTAAAAATAATCTCTAGAGACTTGAGAATCCATTAGAAGCTGTTTTGGTGGGGTGAAAAGTGAGGTATTAAAAGAAATAAAATATGTATGAGTTCTAGTAAGTCATCTCTCCAGTTCCTTAACTTCTAACCTCTTCTTCAAAGCTTAAGCCCAGCTTTTTTTCTACAGAAGTTTCGGGCAGATCTCTCAAATCAAGGTGTTCTGCACTGCTACCAGTAGCTGGTAACATTTCGTAAAAATGTTTCTGTAGTGACCCATGTATGACTCAAACATAGTTCCTTTATTGCAAAACTATTTTCAGAGCTGTGTGTGGCTCAGGGACCTCCAGCATAAGGAGGGCATGGACCTGCTGAAATGAGTCCAGTGGAAGGCCATAAAGATGATCCGAGGGCTGGAGCACCTCTGCTATGAAAACAGGCTCAGAGAGTTGGGGCTGTTCAGCCTGAAGGAGAGAAGGCTCCAGGAAGAGGGCAGGTGTAGATTGGAGATAAGGAAGAAATTCTTTGCTGTGAGGGTGGTGAGGCACTGGAACAGGTTGTCCAGAGAAGTTGTGGATTCCCCATCCCTGGGCAGTGTTCAAGGCCAGGTTTGATGGGGCTTTGAGCAACCTGGTCTAGTAAAAAGTGCCTCTACCCAAGGAAGGGGGATTGGAATGAGATGATCTTTATGTTCTCTTCCAACCCAAACCATTCTATGGTTTATGATTATTGCAGTGTGCTTCTGGCAGGAGTATGTTGAGTTAGATGATCCAGTTTAAATTAATAGGAACACCTTCAGTTCATGGTCTGCTGCACTAGGAGACCTATTCAGATAACTGTACATATCAGCACACAGAAAACCTGTTGAAGATTTACTAAAATCCTTGCTTGATTTGTTGTTGTCTACTTTCTGAACAAACACCCACAACAGCTATATCTTTTATATTACCCTTTTTATTTATATCCTCTGCATTTATGGCCCCACAGCATGACCTGTCCAATGCTTTAATTACATTATAATCCTTTCTTTCAGCAAGTACTTAACATAGGAAGCATTTTTAACCGAATGCCTTACAAAAATATCTTAACTTTTAAGCACAAGCACAAACCACTGGTAACTTCCTTAAACTGTCAAAAAAATGAGTGACAACATCCAAAGAATTTCCAACTCAGACAGAAGTATGTGAGACCATGCATTAATGCATAAAACACAGAGTCCTGTGAATGGAGGTATTTCATTTCTGACTGATCCATGCTAACATCACTTGACCCTTCTCCTTGTCCCTTTTTCTAGCTGGTGCTACCAGGTGAATGTGTACACCTCAGCCTGTATCTCACACTACAAAGGACTATGTTAAACCATGCACAGGTCCTCGTTCTCTTAGTAACTACATCTGATGAGCTTGGAGCCAAATCCAATAAAAAATGTAACATATCTCAGGGTGTTGCACTTTAAGTATAAAAAAACCCCAAATGAGATTTCTGGCTTCATGGTTTGAAAATTCCTCAGGCACATACATTTATTTAATGATCAGTGTGGCTATGGCTGAGCAGAGGACTCTGGGATTCTGACCAAACTACATCTAAATATAGAAATTAGATGAGAATAAAACCCCTGTGCTCAGGTGTACCTAATTCACACCTTCATCTTCGCATTTTAGAGATTAAAATAATGACCACAAGAAGTTCTTCCTTCATCCTTACACATCCTTCTTACATAATTTGGTCTCTCAACTCTGTCCTCAGATTCCCCTCTTGGGATCAGGGACCTAAAATATGAACATTACTGTTCTCAACCTGCACCTACTTAAAGGCTTCGGTGAATATGAAAAACAAAAATCAAATCAAGCTTGGTCTTGCAAAAGGAAGACAGGCCTACTGAGACTTTTCAGTAACTTCTCATGCTGTACCTTTAAAACCTTCTACTTCAATCACCTGTTTATGAGTGACTTTCCTTCCTTGCTTTTATCCCCAACCTATTACCAACAGGCTAATTTTATTCCAGGGCTCCATTTACAATTAACTGCCTCCCAATACAAGGCAACAGACATTCCTCACCATCATCCTGCCATTAAGAAGAAGCAGCAAGCTTTCTGTTTGCCCAGATTTCTACCAGTGACCTTTTCCTGGAAGAAAGGTCCTCTTGATAGGAGTCTTCACTCCTCTCTGAGACATTCTGCTGAAAATATTATATTTTCTAAAGTTTGTGCAGAGCTGGAAAAGTGTCATTTGAATTCTAGCATAAAGAGCCATGAACTCTCACAGTTTGCACCCAGAACAGCCACTCTGTCCACTCTTTATCAGAAATAATTCCACTTAACTCAACTGAACTGCACAGGTGATGCAGAAGGAGGTAACAGGAACTGGCAAATATGGGTAATGCACCTTTCAAAAAGAAAAACTCAATATAGGTACTGTGGGCTATTCCCAAATTGGTAACATGACTGGGCAGTAGAGCATGAAGGCTGCAAGAAGAGGCTTTTCCCAGACATCTTCACAAGAAATCAAGTAAGGATTGGCTCTCACAATTTTTTAAGATTTAAGAAACTTTCTGTGAATTTTTTTGGTAGCAGTACATTGTGCAGAAGCAGATAACTTTCAAGATGAGATTTTTAATCATGATTTTATACCACTAGATGACCTGCCATGTAGGCATAAGAATCTAATTTTTTCTTTGGAATTAGACAGTTTTAATTACAATGCTGAAACATACAAGAAAAATTGATCTAGGCATTTTAAAATAATTTAAAATACATTTTGTAACTAAAAAGCAAACAAAATTACCTGTGTGCAAAAATGTTAAAATAGAAACAAACATTCATCTTGTGCATGAATTAAAGTGTACCTAGAGGGCATACGTAGAATTAAAAATCAGATGGTATTAAAATGCAATTGAGAAACCATAATTATATGTTAAACAGAGACACAAAGACAAGGGATGGCTTCATATCTCAGCTTTGGAATAGCTGTTCAGGGTAAATGAACTGAATACAGACTCCCCCTCACAACACATTGAAACTGCAGTCTTTTGTAGAGCTATGTAATCCTTAAGATCTCAGCAGCTGCTCAGAGAAGCTAAAAGCTGGTATTAGCTAAGCAATTTATTCATGGTTCTGGATGGCAGTCTTATAGCTCTTCTAAGGAGATGGTTTCAGTTTTATGTCTGTATCTGAGTCAGAAGGCTTCCAAGGTGGCTGTAAGCAACAATGCTAAAGACTCTTTATTAGGGCTAATAAACTGGAGTCAGTTTGGATGCTGCAAAGACAAACATTGCTGCCCTTCTTTCCCAGCCACTGCCAGGTCCACAGCTCTTGCTGCAGGGTGCTGGCTGCCCTAGGCACCCTATGTGGGCACAAGGTCAATGCAGAAAAGGAAAATATGTGCAAGAAAAGGTCTGACCCAGAGGAACAGGTCTTTGCTGTCTTCCTAGAAACTATACTGGGATCTATACTGGGA
Organism: Corvus brachyrhynchos; assembly: GCF_000691975.1. Taxonomy (NCBI): domain Eukaryota; kingdom Metazoa; phylum Chordata; class Aves; order Passeriformes; family Corvidae; genus Corvus; species Corvus brachyrhynchos. The sequence goes on along the minus strand of NW_008246057.1, from coordinate 712,036 downwards.
ATAACCACATTTAAATGCTGAAGTAGCAGTTATTCCACATACCAGTTGTTGTTGTTCCATTGCAAAATGGTGTGTTTAGTCTATTTTACTGCTTTTCTGTTTGCTGTTGGGTTTTGCTTTTATGTCTTTGTTTTTGTGGGGTGTTTTGGCTTTGTGGTGTGGGGTTGTCTTTTAGTTTTTACTTAAACCTTCGTTTCAGGAATTGTAAGAAGCTATTATATCTAAGCTATTTAGAAATTGCAAGAAACAGTTTGGAGAGGCATACTTTCTGTGGAAAAAAGAATATACATGCTTAGAAATGTTCAAACACCAGTAGAATTATAATTCAGCTTGCAACGGGTTCACTCAAACTGAGATGTCTGTGCATTTATGTCAGTAAATAAACTCTAATGATTCACAATAAGAATATTTATATTTTGCACATAATGTATATTCTTAAGCTACTTGTTTGCCTAGAATGTGGTAATTTCTTCTTTACTCATAAATTCATTTAGAAAACAGTGACATCTGTCACCAAGACAGAAGTTTCAGGTGACCAAAACACTACTGTGGGCACTAATGGTATAATAAAATAAAATGGCAGCTTATTTTTTCTCCATTTTAAAATAAAATTTTGACCTAATTGTCTAAAGTCCAATGTGAAATAATTATTTCTACTTAAGTCGGCTAACACAAATGATAAATCTGATCTGACAACTGGATATTCTCATGGCATGTTGGTGACTCATATGTCCTCTAATCCAAGTCACAGGCCAACATTTTATCACTGCTCTTTAGAGAGGAAAAAAAAATTTGCACACAGCAAACGTTCAGGTCTTAACTATACATATATTATTTGTAGTTAAGTGTAATCAGCTTTTTATGTTCTAAATTTCCATTCAAATGAAGTATGTTTAGTGTAAAAACCAGCCATTTTTGTTCAGTGCAGAAGAATGAGTCTTTGCAAAGCACGTTTCCAAAAGGTAATAAAAATGACCATAGTTTTAACCCACTGGACAGCCAATTGTATCCTTCAGTGTGGCTCAGGAAGTTACATGGTCTGTGTTAAAAATATCAAAAGGTTTACCCTGACAGGTCCCAAAACACCTGAGAAAGATTGTTTGGGGTTTATTTTCCTGTACAGCCTCATAACACTCTCTAGCAAAATATGATGATTCATGGGTGGTTCATTGTAAACTACATTTACAAGGGTCTGTGCAGCCTGAAATAAGTGCCAGCTTATAATGAAGAGATATTTTTCTGTGTTCTGTTACAAACAACACCATAATTACAATGATTTCTGAGGAAACCAGTAAATGATCACAAATTACAAATGCTCCTAGACAGAATCCATTTATTTTCCTTTTTTTTTCCATTCAGGTTATATAGAAAATATATAGAAGCTTCAACATGGCATTCTAAAGAATGATTTTTTTTTCTTATGGTGCATGTATTATCAAAGCTTATTAATAAGAAAAATGTAATTAAAAAATTAAAATAATTCTTTCCAGACATCAAAAAATGGGGTTGCTTTTGGAGTTCACTTAGTCCAATGTCTAGTCCTGGCTGCCACTAATCTAGATGTTTCAAAGGCAAGTGAAATAAAGACAGCATAGGTATTAGATATTACCTGATATTATGTGTGCCTAAATTTCATAGCTGCATATTAATTGGTAATTGCATACTTCACACATTGAAGTATGACAGATTCCAATTCCTTTCAGAAATACATAAAAAATTTAGTAGGATAATTCTTAAAAAAAAGAAGCTTGTCAATTTAAAAAAAAATGTAACTTAAAATTTACTTTATTCAATTACTAAGGTACCTGAAATTTTTAGCTTCATCTTTAGTGTTATCCTTTATTCTTCCTGGGTTCCCTAACTGTTTGGTTCATTCCACCAACAAATGGAAGTATCTAATTTAACACCTGTGTGACAACAGCATGCACATTTTTGTTACGATAAAATTTAGCATTAAAAAATTCAATGGTAATGTCTGCTTATGAAAGTACCCTCATTCACATGGCAAACTGGCTAATCAAAAAAGCACAGTGGCAGCATTTAAAACTGATGTGCTACTTTATTAGTCCATTCATTAAGATTAAACAAAGGTCAAAAATCAGCAAGAAGTAATAAGTAAGGAATTAATTCTGGTGTCTGGAGGAGTTTGGTTTTGTTCAGGTGATTCCAACTCTCTCACTGTTCTTTGCTTGTTTGAAGGTAGCACATGAACTCATTGTCTCTTTACAGACCACATACAGATTGTTCAAAATGAAAAGTTCTATGTAATTGTAAGATCTTAGTATCAAGCACACTCTAGACTGAACAGAATAAAATTGTGGGGTTTTTTTGTCAAGTACATTGGTGCATTGGAAGTGTCTGGGTTTATTTATTTATTTATTTATTTACTTATTTTTTAGCTCTAGCATCAGCACTATTGCATAGAATATAGTCCTCTATCATTTACTCTGAGAGTAGACTATATGCCTGAAAGATGAAACAGATCTCACACAGGGAGTACACTAAGTAATGAAAAGAATATAAGGAAGGAACAGATTTGGAGCTGTCTTTTGCTCTGTGAAAAAGTCATTTGCACACAGGTATACTCTAGTTCCATTTATTTTAATAACCTTTTGAGACTGAAATGCTTTCCTGAGCTGACAGAAGGTATGTCCTTTGTGGTTCAAGATGTCTGGTCATATAGGAACAGGGCTGGGAAGGGCACTAAAGGAACTAAGCAACACACACATTTTTTCCCTTTTCCCAGACAGAATCCACAGTACTGAGAGAGGCTGATGGCAATGCTGAGAAGAGTTGGATTGCACAAAAAAGAAGCGGTTGCAATAGATATGCTGCATGTGAAATTCCACAAAGTAAGGAATGGGAAACCCCTACCTCAAACACCAACCTGTGCTCTACAACATGCAGGAACGCCACCCAGGCACGGTGGCACCTGATGCAACCTTTGCAGGCAGGAGCATGAGCCATGTCCTTCAGAAGTCAGGAGGAAATGAGTATTCTCCTTCAAAACACTGCTGAAGGAGATGAATGGTGATTGTTTCCCCAGTGGCACTTCTCTGCCTTTCTGCTTTTAAGGAATGTGCTCAGAAATGTGTTAGGAGATCTGCATTCAAATCCTTCTTCTGCAGAAGGTGATTCAAACACATCCAGGTTCAGCCCAACCAACACAGTTTGCCAAACACAAGTCTAAGGTATGCCAGGGGCCCTGCAGCTACTTTAAAATGTTCATCATCTTCATTTTGCAAAACTATTTGCTGGGTAAGAGACAGATTCAGCATAAGGCTTAGTTTTAGGGCATTTATCTGTGATGGTAGTCTTGACTTCCAGTCCTTGTTGTACCTTTTTGCTCAGCACTTTCTGAATCCAGAACCCGTGTTCTTTGGTGGTATGGCTCATTCACTGTGACAATGAAATTTTCCTTCTGGTTTTTTATGTTAAAGTTCATTAATGTTCTTTTTTTTAGTTGGTGGATCTTAATTGTTTAGGCCAAGTGGAGCAGCCCTTATGAGAAGAATTTAGACTAAATCCTTCATCACAGAAAATGCTGATGGCCTAATTATTCTCCTACACAGAAAACTGAGACATTTACTTAAGAGGTAGTTGCACAGACTTCCCTTACAGTAAATGGGGAGAAATGAACATTTTCAGACAGGATTCACCTCACCCTAAGGCATCTGCTTTAATATATGCCACACCAACCCAACTCTACAAGTGCCTGCAGAGATCTAAAATTAGGTGAATGTAATTACACCACAATTACCATAAACTGCCTCTACACACAACAAAAGAAATGGGCAACTTCCTCAGGGAAATCAGTAAGACGAATTTCCATCTGGAATTGCCCTCCTCTGTTTCCACTGACATAGTGGGGAGCTGATGCACTTCAGAAACAACTGTGTGTAGGTGTGATCAAACAAGCTACAAGCCTCCAAGGGCAGGAACCCCAGAAGTCAGTTTTCTGTGCAGGCCTGTTGAGTAGGCAATAGGTGAACCTTCAGGGTTTACCTTCTTTGCCAGGGTAGTTCCCAGCATGTGAGCAAGGGGAAAACTGCAACTTTAAAATTTAGAAAGTTGGTAATTTTTTTCCTTTTTTTCTTTCATAGGGAACAATAATACAGTAATATTATTTCCTACTATAATACAAAGCCCATGAGGCATTTTAAAATGCAAGTTAAAACCTGAATATACACTGATCCCACTGCTGAGGAACTTAACATCAAGAGTAGTGGAGTCTTCAAAATACTCATGGCCGCTGCTTCATTTCAAGCGCATTGTACTGAGCCACTAAACAACAACAAAAAATCAACTCATTTCTAAAGGGATCCTTTGGAAAGCAAGATTAATTCCTTGGAGAATCAGAAAGACTGAAACTAAGATTATCCAACGGAACAGATTTATTTTTATGAATGCGGGATGCTAAACTATAGATACTGAAAATGTTCACAGATTGATATTCTTGATTTGGAGACAGCAGTGAGCCACTGACTGATTTGAGCTTATCATAATCAGAAGGAAGTTCAAGTCTGTTACTACACAAATTGTTAGTTGGCACTGTATCTTGTTCCTAACAGTAACAGATGTTTCAGAAACAGGTGCAAGAAGCTCATATCATACCTATGTGCAGTAACACTTGATCAATGTCTATTTCTAACAGTAGAGATTAGGACAAGCCTTGATGTGTACATCTTCACAGTCTTTAAAAAAATTTTGAAATTAATTATGATCAAAAACTCTGAAGATCAGTATGTTATTTTTCATATTATTACGTCAACTCCAACATATATTTACTATTATTTCCCTTTCTAAAAAAAAAAAAAAAAAAAAAAAAAAAAGAAAAGCAATCTCAGTCTTATTAACACTTTTTTTCCCGTGAGAATTGCTTCCTAGAAGTCCCTGATCATTTACTTTGCTTTTCTGTGAAACCCCTCTTGTTTGGCTACACTTTCTCAGAGGGAGATGATCAGCACTGAGTCAATTTTCTTCAGACTGTTAATCATTCTCTTCCTTATTTAATCTGATTTTGTTTAGTGCTACCAGTTGCAGGTGTCGCAAAGGTCTTCACTTGCCTATGAACAATTTCATTTTGGAGTGGATATTGAGGAAGCTGACTTAAAACTATGTAGTGTATTAAGTACATAAATATGTCAAAAGTGGACCTAGTAAAACATACTGCAGCTCATTCTCTGCTTAAAAAACAGTAAGAAAGAAAATAAGAAAATGGTATTACTTTCAGTTTGTATTTTTCTAAACATACCTTTTGTATATTTTTATTATTATTTTCCTTGCAAAGAGGCACAATAATTGTTTTAATATCAAATTACCTATTCTAAACATATTTCTGACACTATGATCGTGACAATGTAACTATCATTTTGTTTTACAATTTCTTTCACTTAAATAGAAACAGGGTTTTTTAAATAACAAAATATTTTAGAGTGATAAAGAAAGTGGACTGGTTTTCTGTAATTTAGTTAAGTATTTTTTTCAATAAAAAATGAAAACTAATTACTGTAGAAAAAGGAGTGAATTATTTTCTTGCTGCAATTAGCAAGGACATGAAGTATTGCTTATCATAGCTAGTGTTCTGTCTTGCTCAATAATCTTTTTTCATCAGTCTTATTTGGTATAAATTGTCTGAGCATGGCCATAAAAACTCTTAATAATACAGTTTGGAGGATGTGAACTGTTGTTTTATTTGAACTGTTGTGACACAAAAATAAAGACAAATTCAAAATGTGGGGTTTTTTTAACAGAGAATCTTGGCTGCCCCTGTAGCTCTGTTCAGATCCATTATTTAGATATTTTTGTTTCCACATATATTTAAACTGGGGTTTTATATGCACTCAGAAACACAGAAGAGAAAAAACAAAGCTGTTGTATCTGATATTAAAGAATACTGCAAAATCTAAAAAGAGCAGCTGTACAACAAACTCCCTCGATATCATATGTTTAAATTTTCATCCATGAGAGTAACTGGCTTTTAGCCTGAGGTCTGGACTAGACCTGCTCTGTCAGGATAATTGCAGCTGTATTTTGCCCTTTCTTAGTGCTTTGGCAAATTGGTTGGTAACTACCTGCACAGCTTCTTGAGCTGGTGCTGGTAACAAGGGTTATCAGGTAACATCTGCCAACAAAAGGGATCCATAATCCCCCAGATATCCTCCCTGACCTTTGGTGAAGCCTGCCAACTCTTCCAGCTGAATGCTTCCCAGGTGTGCAGCTGTCTAACCAGCCCCTGCTGCTTTTTTCCAAGCAGAATTATACATCTATCTTCATATTTAAAGGTGTCAGGAATCAAACAGCAAAACTGGTGCCTTCACTATTCAGACCCAACAATTTCCCATACACTACATATGATTTATTCTGCAACATAGAATTATTATATGTGAATAGGAGATTTTAGTCTTAAATTTTGGTTTAAACATAGTAGTGCTGCCTTAGACATATTGAAAACTATTAGATAAAACACAGTATGCCTAAGAAAATGTTTTTATTTTTATCCATTTGAACAGCACCTTCTGACACCTACAGTGAAAGCTACAGCCTTCTTAATATAAATTATTTGTACTTCTGTGAGTCCTGTATATATTTTCTAAACAGGAAGTCACTTACTAATATTGTAACAGATAATCATTTAGATAAAATAAATTCCAAATACCAAAAGACAGTCCTGAAAGAAAAAGAAAACCTCACATCTGCATTTTCATAAAGCTTCTATAAACCATGCCATGGAAAGCAATTTTATTATAAGTCTAATACCTGAGGCCTCTGAATGAATTTCATACTGGATGTCACCTCCTAAACTACTGAGAATTGAAGCATATGTCAAATGCAATTTGAAAGTAATTTCTTACAAATATATAATAAAAGCTAGAATTTGACCAAAAACCGCAATGCAATGCTCATTTAGGCATTCACAGAATCCATGTTCCCCAGATCATACCTTGACCGATACTTACCTCAGGAAATAAATGCAATGAAAATATTAAAAAAGTAATTTTAAGTCCTCTCCAAAAAGTGCATAAAATGTAAATTATACAGAAATACAGCTAATGCATTAGGAATGAATGAAGATAAACAAAAATCGAGCAACACTTTATTCAGACTACAGTATTCTATTGACTAAGGAAAACTTGCTGTGGTTCAACAGTGAAGCCATGACTTGCTTATGGTGTTTTTTTCCTGCAGAAATACTTTGACAGTCTTAATAGCTGAAGACCACAGAAACACTGGACATGTTTGCTTACAGGCCACTACCAAACAGCAGCTACAACTGATCTACTCAGTTTGCTGTCCAAAACACACTGCTGGGTAAATAAGCACGAAACTTAAGAAACACCCATCTCCCATACCAGAAATCAGTTGCTTGAGGATAATTTTTGCAGTACTGCAGGAACTTGTTTTTGGTATTTGTTTATGGAATCTTGCTGGATGAGTTGAACGTCAAGTGCACTAAACCATCAGACATTGGTGCTTTCTGAATTAATAGTAATAATAATAATAATAATACTTCTGAGATGTTTAGGTTTTGCTTGTGACCACTGTCTCAGAAGAGCTCAAAGTTCACTTGTGTACAAACCAGAATCTCCTTGTCATTTTTTATAGATTTTACTGACAACCGGAAAGTTCAAATGGCTAAGAGCAAAGCAAGAAACAGATTCCATAAGACAGTTTTAAATGTTAGTCAAGTACAAGGGATTGCTTATGTACTTTTAAGATCTGATTGGTGCTCCTTCCATGAAAACAGTTTTTCACCAAACCAGAGCATAACCAGAGAAATAAGGATTTCACCTGTACAGGTATTCTTCTAAGGTGACTGAAGACTTATTTATATAAATGTGCATATTTTTACATCAGTTGTGCCGCATTATCAGTAAGAAAAAATAACCTATTTGATTAGTTCCACATTTTACAGAGCTGTTTGACAAGTTTCAAAGCAATAGACTTTATTTCACTGTGCTGTAATCAGCACACCAAATACTGGAATACTTCCCTGCTGTTTTGTGTCACAAACTGACGTGTTACAGTAGTGACAAACAGGGTCTTACTCACTCTTTTGGTTACAATATTCATGTGTTTCAGTAAATGAGCTTTCATATTTTCCCACTTATTACCACTTCTAAGTTCCACATAACTGCCATAACTGCTTGGCTTTTATCAATGCAAATCAATTGGCATCGGCAATTGACGAACTGACAATCAATTTGATTTGTTTTATAGGTGACTTCTCCCACAGTTGTTTGCCTATACAACTGCCAGGCGTAGCTGGAGAGCACCATCCCTCCCACCACACCACTCCTGAGAGCAGTTTCGTCTCTGCTAGCAAACTTTTAATATTAACAACAATAAAAGTTATGCATGAGAAGAGTCAGACAATTTTATTTCTCTGGCAACTAATATATCAGATGCACTGGAAGAACATGAATGATATTGTTCCACAGAGAGACTGGAGCTTAGCAGTTAACAGTGAAGAACCCTACCCTGGGCTTTCTACACGTAAGATACTATGGATTCCTCCCCACACTCCAGGATCCTTAGGGCAAAGGAATGCTGAGTTAATATAGCTCCAGTCTAAAGTGTTTGAGACCTCTGCAGTGGTTTCAAAGAGAGAAATCCTGTGCTAAGCTCTGGAAGAGCTTAAACTGGGGAGGGAGTAGCTATTTCTGCTCTACACGTGATTTTCTCATGGGAAGTGATTCCCACCTCACTCTGGCACAGGTGAGGGTACAACTGGAGCCCCGGAGTATGTCCTGGCTTGGGCTCTCCAGCATGAGCCAGACACTCCCAGTCCAGAGAGGGACACAATGACAATCTGAGAGCTGGAGCACACAACAGGTGCATCAAGAACTGTGGCAAAACAGAGCACATTTGACACTTTAATTCTCCACTCCTGACAGCATATAATAGCTGCTGTTTTCTACTAACTACCCAGAAGGTGCATTTCCCTGAAAAACATATGATTTTAATGCTATTTTAATAGCATTTGCTTTTCACTTATGGCTAATAATGTATCTTTCCTTTGCCATACTGCCTTCTCCTTGCAGATTATTCAGCAGAGGTTTTGTTTTCCAGCACCCTGTGAGATATTGAAGTATTCATTACCATCCACAGTTCCCAGGGAAGAAAGTTAAAGTGACTTGCCCAGGGCTGGGAAGAAGCTGTTAGAGAGTGAGGGTCAGAACACAGATCTTGGTATTTTAAGCCATAGCCAATCTTCTAGCATAAAAAATAGTGCTTCACACTAAAACAAGACCTCATGTTAACAGGCCACTGATTTTTTTTTTTTACATAACATACTGGTGTGCTTGTAGCAACAACCAACCAATTCATAACAAAGAACACAAGAGAGAGACTATTAAACCCCCACAGCAAAAGAACACAACCACAGAGAAAAATGTGTTTTTTCTAATGACTTGCCATGAAGATCATGTAGGGCATCGGAGCTGACCTCCCTTGGTGGCACAGAATAAAACAGGAAAGATTTTGAAAGAAATGGGTCTGGTCTATTTAATCTGCTTGGAGCATTTGTGCCAAAGTTTCCTAGCTCACCTAACTAAATTATCCATTCCTTAGAACACAAGGATTAATTGAGGAATTTAATGCCTGTTTACATCAGGTGTCAAACTCCAGAGTCAAAAGTAGAGACATTAAATAACTAGACACAGTCTAATAATCATAGAAAAAATTAACTTCAAGCCCAATGCCTGAAGGAGATGTACCCCACAACCTTTCTGCACAGATGCAAAAATACAAAAAAAACAAAATAAAACCCCACTCAAACACCACATTTGAGCATCCAGTCCAAAGGATAAGGCACTGGACTGTTACCTGTAGCAGGACATGAAGAACTGATACTTCGAAAGTGGGCTACTTAGACCATAATCCATTTCTTCCAAAAGGCAAAGTTCTTGTGGTTTTCTGCTCTGATGTCCTATCAGGCCAATTAGTATTTGTGCTTTTTGTACAATATCATACACATGAGCATGAGATACACAGAAAAATGGGGATTCTGTTCTTCTAGAATGAGAAAAAACTTTAGTTCTGGAAATTATTATAACTTGACTTCAGTGATCCACCAAACTCCTCTGAATAAAGATAACAGGAAGAACAGGGGAGAGAGAAAAAAGATGGTGTAGTTGCTTCAGTGTAATGTTGTTCCTCTTATTTGAAACAACCTTCAGATTGTTTCCTCTCTGTGATAACCAGTAAGAGCAGTAAGTATTGAAGATATTCACTTTGCCAATGTATTCATTAAGAAATGCTGTAACATACCACGTGACTGGAGACACTCACTTTAATCATAATACTTAATTTTCAAGATACCTCTCTTCTTCTTTATTCCCAGAGTCTTAAGACTGCTGCCTTTACACTGTTGTGCAATGGAAGGATGAGATTTAAAGGAAGCACAGTATATATATATAATATTCTCTGTACTTTCTAAATTCTGTCCTGATTCTTTATCTTCTCATAAGCTTCAAAAAATACAGCAAGAGACAGGGCACTTCCATGGAAGACAAAAGCGTTCAAGATACTGGAAAGAGCAATAGAAATAGCAAGATTCAACTATCAAATAAGGTGCAAGCCACTCCAATCTTCATGTGACTGAGGGTATGGGCAAATGACCAAACAAGGTTAAGTCACAGTAGGGAACAAAGCCACTTCAGAGCAGCCAAGGAAGTATCACCAGTTGCCAGGACTCTCCTGCCTTTCCAGTGAAGGATGATGAAGCACATTGCTATGGCCTCATGACTAAACAGGCTAAAAATACATGCATTGTTCAGCAGCTGCTTGGTATTAATTTGTTATACAATTGTAACTCATTTGCTTTTAAACATCAAGTCTTATCTTTTAGTTGTCACCACCACCCTTTTCCTGTACTGTCTATCCAGAGTGCAAGATCTGGGAAGAATTGTCTCCTACCACACACTTCAATGCTTGAGAAAATTTGGTGTCTGGTAATTTTGTGGAATTCTAGCTGCTGGTGAAATAAAAAAACAAAGAAAAACAAAAAGTAGAAAAATGCTTCATATTTACTAGTACATTTTTTCAGCCTTCATTTTTCACACATATTCAATTCTGTTTTCATGGGGTGGCAAAAAATCTTTATGTCGAAGACACCTTTCCTCTTTGCAAATATTACTCCTGGATTCACATTTTCGGGTTAGTCCATAAAAGCAAACATCTATTTTGCAGAAGACTTATCTCAATGTATCATTTGTATAGATCCAAGTGACAGCATTCAGACACAAAAAATAACTCTAATGCATTTTTATCTGTAGTTCTGGTGTGTTCTGCATTCATGGCACATCTCTACCATAGTTCATCGCTTAGTAAAACACTTTGAGCTATAGTATATGAAAAGCACTAAATAATCTGTAACAGAATATAAACTGAACCACCTTATATTTAAAGATTAATGTTTTCTCCAGCTGAATAACTGTCTTATGGAACTACCTGTGCTTCTGTGTAGGGGCTGTGTTTAAATTGTGTGAATTAAAAATAGGGAGAAAAGGTCCATATGACATTTTGCCTTGTAATTATTTACCTACACTTTAGACATGCTCAATGGGGAAATAATGTATAAATTTTAAAAGTCCTTAATTTCACTGATACTCTGCTAGAACTAGTTTTAGTTTTGATGCTGGTTTTTCTCCAACTGCTCAACATTAGCTTGTTTATTACCATATTTTTATATGAGACTTCTCATGCCTTATTATCTTTGGAGAGGCCTTGCAGGTTTGCCTACACAGTGAAATAATCTGCAAGGTTAAAATCAAGCCTGGGATAGAATAGCCTGAAATGGACCCAAGCAAGGTGCATCTCATGTTCACTGCTGCCATCCTTATGAGAAGCTCAGGCAGTTTTATGAAAGTTAAAAACTACATGACTGACAATTGCTGAAAGAAACAGTGACCCAAAACTCCCACTGAAATTTCACGAAGTATCAGAGGTAAGAAGGAAATAATTTTATCACTTTTGCCACCAAAGTTTCAACAGAGGTGAGACCATGTCCTTTGCTGCTTTACTCTCCAATATCAAAGAAACATTAATTAAAAACTAACCATAATCTTGTAAACTGTTAAACCCCACAATTTGTAGCCCTTTACATTGATTTAAAATAAAAGTTGATGGCAGAAAGGGTTAGCAGCTTCTGGGTTTTGAAATGGGAAAGTCCAAAACACTCTCATCCAGTACAAACATGGAATAATATTGTCAACACACTTAGGAAAACACCAGCTCTCCTCAAGTTCATTGGCAACAGCAGGAAGAACACATCCTGAGGTTAAAGAAACACATTTTCTTCTACTGAAATATTTTCTATTACATAAATGCTCACAAATGTGCAAAAGCATTGCTTTTCTAAACACACAAACAAAAGCTGGCAACCAGAAATATTAAGAACAAAACCTTATATATTGCTCAGCAGCCTGAAATTATCAATGAAATCATGGAGGAAAAATGCAAGCAAACTTATACCACACAGTTCCCAATATCAGCAGTGATTTCAGGCTTTGCTGTTAACTCCAATTTAATTGGGTGTTGACTTTTCAATTTCCAAATAACAAAACTTTTTGATTTTTCTATTAAGTTCCAAGTGTACTGAACAGGCAGATGCAACCTGCATTACAGCTCTCTACTACTGCAGCACCAGCAACTGTGGCAATGAGCAGAGCACAGCATTGTGCTGTGCAGTGTTGGGTGCCTGTAGCAGAAAAAGGCTCAGCTCTGAAAAGCTTAAAGCCTTTGCAAAAATTGCAAGAAGGACAACAAAAGGGTGCAATGAGCAACACAGAACTTTTGGGATTAAAAAAAGCATCCAGCCAAAGATGTGACCACAGGACAGTACTTCTGACATGGACAAACCATGCACTGCCTAATCAGTTTATATTTTTTATCTTATATTTTTATCTCATATTTTTTAATAGCATTTCACTACTGAATATCCATTACCAACTGTTTTCCTTTTAGTAATACAGAATTTTAACTGACAGTGACTTACAGGATTCAGAAAATTCCTTCCCATTCAGACTTTTTACTCAGACGCTGATGCTCTAAGTACCTATGAATGATTTTAATGTACTTGTGGTGGAGAAATTCAAAGCAAGGCATTTACCAAGATATAAATTTGTCCTATACAGATTGCATTGCAAGTGGAAATGATCTACAGTAACATTTAGACCCAGAACCCCATGGCTTAACGTTTTTATGTTACTGAGAACTTTTGCCTTTGGCTGTCCAAGCTTAAAAATCAATTCACTACTTTAAACTTTATGTTGCTGATGTCATTTTTATTGTTGAACTCAACGATCTGAAAACTTCAAAGAACAAGATCATGAAAAATTGCTTCCCATTTACCACAGTTTGAAGCAAAAGGTGACCAGTTTCAAGTCTTCAGTTTATCTTTGCCCTTGTGGAGCATGAAACTCTGCAGGATTGCAACTTTGTGATGAGTAGAACCACATTTGAATCTCCAGCTAAAATGTTTGGCTCTCACATGCCCTGTTCATATTCTTTTCCACTTTAACAAACTCCTAATACCTCTCTCTCTTTTCAGTTTTATGACTGACTTTTATTGATCTATTTCTGCTCTCAGCTATGTTTACTACCAGTTTATAGCAATATAATCAAGATCAGACTTCACTTCAGTGCCTGTGAAGACGTTTTCCTAAACAAAATAAAACTTGTACCCATGAATCTATGATTCCTAAATAATTCTTGGTGATCTTTTGGTACTGGATCTGATTTTCTCAATGTTGACTCTTCTTTGCATCTCAGAACCAAGATAGATTGCATATACCTGAAATGTTAAACACCTAATGAAAAGTCATTCATGTCTACCTGGGATCCACTGTCTCCTTTTCCTCACTCCTTCATCAGAGGGGAGGACTTAGCTGCATCACCCAGTGACATAAACAAGCAGAAAACCAGGGTTTTTTATTTTCCAGACCCCTGGTTCACGCTGTTCCCCTCTGAGCCCATCAGCCATCCCCTTCTCCGCCAGCACCCAGCCACACCACGGCTGCAGCTCCGTGCAGGAGCCCCTCCACCCTCACACAGGGTGCTCATCTTTGCGTGGGCCCTTTCCCATCAGCAGGCTGTCTTCCCTCATCCTAGTGCTGCCAGGCGATCAAAGGGCACATTATCACTGCTTTGATGTGAGAGGACAGAGAACAATTCTTGCTAATTGACAGCATTTTCACCATTTGCTGACAACCAGAACACTAGGTTTGGCCTGAAGCCCTGGATGCTGGCTTATGCTTTTCATTCCTCATGGTGCTAAACTGCAATGATTGAACATTATAAACAGATATTTGGAGAGAATATCTCCATCACTCCATTTTTATTTGAGCTTTCTTCTGTAGACAGGCTTTTTATTTGTTTCCTTCCATTAGCAAACTCATCTTTTTTTTTTCCTCTGTACCTTTATTTATGCAACAGATGATTTTTTGTTTTATCTAAATATTTTCTGTCATTCTAAATTGATTGCCTTGATGACTGTGCAATTTGGTGTCTGAAATCAAAACACTGAAAATGTCACTGTGTAAGCTACAACGTCTTAGCTTTATTTTTATCAGGCCATAGAGTCTCTCCTCAGATTCTTGTTTTCTTAAATGTGTTTGAATGGAGCTGTAAAACAAGTCTCCTGCAAGAAATGGTCGGTCAGTGAATGGTTATTGCTTCAGCGGGAGCAATCACACAGTATCACCGAATGTCAAATGGACAGTGTTAATTCTTTGGTGTTTGCCTGGTAATTACAGAGCATGGGAAAATGCCTCTTAACCTGGAGGCAGTAACTACAACTGCTGACACACTGTTACTAGCAGCTCTGGTATCATGAACAAGCTGGCAGGGAGATTAGTGCTCCCAAAGTCAATACTTGCCAGCAGTTATTGAAGCATGTGTTGTGAGATACTTTGGAAAGTTACAATAAGGAGTAGCTGATGCTGCAGCTCTGTTTATTGGATTGCAACTCCTCTTTCTCCTGTGCCAGGGGGCACAAAACCCTCTGTGCAGACTCTGCAACACTCAAAGAACAGCTCTGTAATGTTGGTCTTGAAGGATCCATTTGATTACTTCTAATTGGGGATTTGGACTCTAGAACAGGACTCTGACAAATTCACAGAAGAATCATTTAATGGTTTGGGTTGGAAGAGACCTTAAAGATCACCTAATTCCAACCTCTCTTGCCATGGGCAGGAACACCTTCCACAAGACCAGGTTGCTCAGAGTCCCACCCAACCTGGCCTTGAACACTTCCAGGGATGGGGCATCCACAACTTTCCTGGGCAACCTGTTCCAGTGCCTCACCAGCTCACAGTAAAGGATTTCTTCCTAGTATCTAATCTAAACCTACTCTCTTTCAGTTTGAAGCCATTCTTCCTTGTCCCGTCACTACAGGCCCTTGTAAAATGTTTCCCTCCATTTTTCTTGTAGGTACTGGAAGGCTGTAATTTTGTTACCCTGAAGCCTTCTCTTCCAGGCTGCACAATCCCAGTTTTCTCAGCCTCTCCTTGAAGGAGAGGCTCCATCCCTCCAATCATCTTAGTGCCCTTCCGCTGGACTTGCTGCAACAGATTGATGCCCTTCCTGTGCTGGGGATCCCAGAGCTGGATGCAGCACTGCAGGTAGGGTCAGAACGGAGCAGAGGGGCAGAATCCCCTCCCTTGTCCTGCTGCCCACACTGCTTTGGATGCAACCCAGGACACACTTGGCTTTCTGGGCTGTGGGTGCACATTGCTGGGTCACATCCGGCCTCTCATCCAGCAGCATCCCCATTGCCATTGAAGACTGAGACACAGCAGTTGTTGAATATCTCAGCCTTCTCCTCATCCATGACCAGTTTACCAGCACTGGTTACTGGGGTAGGTCAGGGTGAGGAGGAAGGGGTGTTGTTGTTGGTCAACCTTTGTTGACCTCCTTTTTGTGGTTAACATATCCGTAGAAGCCTTCTAGTTCTAACACAATTCCTAAACTGAGGGGGAGAGGCAGATAAGTTATTTTCACCCAAGGTCTTTTTCCCTGTCAAGCACAAGGTGTAAGATGGGCATAATTTCTGTCTATCCAGTTGCTCCAATTTAGTGTCTCCAGTAGCAGGAGACACACCTGTGGGAATGGGATCAGCTGACGGAACAGCTTTGGGGCAAGCCAAAGGCAAGAGCTGGGTGGGCTCTGGACAGCTCAGCACCCAGTTCCATTCTCAGTGTAAAGCCATTATGTATATTGGAAAAATACTCCATTTTTTTCTTATTTTTTTAAGGTAAAAATATTCCTCCCCACTCCCAGCACCAGGGAGTTTATTAATGTTCTGAAGAGCTTCAAGAAGAGTGTTATTTGATAAGGTACATTTAAAACACATCTGATTACAATTTGCAGCAAAGTGAGAAGTTACTAGACATCTGTCATGTAATTGCTCTGTCATTAATTAATTTTATCAAAATGCTACTGCTTTTGTGATATTGCTGGAAAGTTTATTTTAAACTAGTATGAAAGAAAATGTTTTTGCATTACCACCAGCTGCTATGAAAACTTTTGAACTCTGCTTAAAATAAAACTGGAAATTAAATATTCTTGTTTCCCCTTCTGATGTTACTAAAATCAGTTAAAACTAAGACATATATGGTTGATATTATGATTAAGAATGAGAGAAAACCAGCAAGAAGGATAAGAAAGAAGGAATGGCATGTTCTGGCTAGCCTTGGATAGTTGGTAAGAATTCTTAGGTAAGAATCCTCAGCACATATTAGAGTCAGGTTTTTTTAAATCCTTCCTTACATAGTAAGATTTTTTTAGATAAATTCAGCACCGCGGATGCTTGATCTTCAGCCTCCCAATTGAAACAGCTGGCCTAACAAAGGCATAAGAAGCTTTGTGTCTCTAAGCCCCTGACCGAGTTAGGCAATGATCACTGACTTGCCATATGGCTGATAAAAAGAAATATTGAGTAGTTCAGTGATCACCACTTATCCCTTGCTCTGACTGAGACAACAATTTTGTGGAGAAAACAAGGGTTCAGGGGCACTGAGGAAAAAAGAAGGTGGTAGGAAACTGTAAGTAATTTCATGTATTTAAAAAAAAAAAATTCTTCTGGTGCTATTTAGGGACATGGCCCAGGCTAAGATAGCTTGCTCAAGAAGGAGCAGGGGCTGGCAGTAAGAGGACATTCTTTCTATATGGACCGACCACCCAGAACATAAGGCCAGCTTCAGGCAGAGGCAAAATAAGTAGATGTCCACATTGGCAGACTGTCCTAGTAAGAGATGTCCTTGCTGTCAGCTCTCCTCAATGGCATGGTCCTGAGGTGATGACCTTGCTGTTATTACTGCCACCAGCAACAGCCTGTGTGCCTGGGACAATGTAAACAGAGGGAGGTGCTCCCACTCTTGCCCCACACTGCAGCAGCCAGAGAGAGAGAATTTTCTCCTTTACTTTGAGCAAAAAGTGCTCAGTTTTGTCTGAATTAACAAGCAGCATTGAGCTGGTTCTGATGATGAACATTTTTCACTACCAGTAGCACTGAGAAATAACAGCTCCTGGCCCAGGGATAGCAGTAAGCCTGGCCTATCCATAGCACACAACTCTACTGTATCACCCCTGGCTTTTGCTTGCCCTCTGCATCCCTTACCCTAGGTTTGTGAATCTTCCAGCCTTACTCCAAATTCCCTCCTTACTCTGTTTGGGCTCCTGCTTTTCTTCTCCACCTCTGCTAAACCTTTCCTTTCATTGTACCTTGCAGAAATTCTTTCCTTTCCCGTTGGGTCTTCTGATGCATCTCCTCCTGCCTTCACTGCTCTCTGCCGATTCCCAAGCACTGTCTCCCCAAACACTCTAAACTCCCAAGTGGGTCATGTTTGAAACTATTATTATGGTTCAGCAAACAAAAAGCAGTTCTGTAACAGGCAGTATTTGGCTGAACTTGAATATAAAGCACAGAATATTCTGCTGCTTCTTATTTTCTAAGGCAACTCAACAATATATATTGTCAAAACTTTATTCGCCTGTAGTCTCTTTTACCTTTATATCAAATAATCCCCTATTTCTTTCCAGAGCCTGTTGAATAAGTATTTTTCATGCTTTTTTCAACCTGTAGACATTGATCTTCTGAACTTTCATCAATAATTGCAAGATCCTGTAGCAAATGATGCATCAATGACTTACAGTTTTTTAGAATAGTTTCTTAAAAGACACTGTGGAAGGGGGACCATCAGTGGGTTTCCATTCTTGCAAAATAAGCATACTTGTGGATGCTGCCTTAAATTTTCTTATTATATCAATAATTTAATTTACAATTCTGTTTGTTTGGGTTTTTAAAATAAAACCTCTAAGTCAAAAGCTGCAGCTGAAATCATGAATGTGACAGACAGTATGCTGTTTGCCAACAGAATCTAAAAGATGTAATGTGAATGAACTTAATGTGTAGATTTAGATTCTTTTTTTTTTTTTGGACAAAGGTTGGATATCATTACAGAAAAAAAAAATCCCAAAAGAATGGTTGTTCAAACTAATGGTTATCTTTTCTTCTCACTGTTTACTCATAAATTCTATTAATGCTAATGAGTTGCTTGCATTTATTAAAGAGGGAATATATCTACCTCCATAAATAGATTTATCTAATGGTACTATGCTTTGGGTTTAAGTACTTTGCTGGAATGCAGCCAAAATCATAAGTCCCATCACCTTCTTTAGCACAATATGAATTCCAGGTTGCTGCTCTCACCTTGAAGACCTCACTGAGCACTACAGCTCCTCATGTATTTGTTCACAGTGTTGCATTCTTATGCCACTGATTTCTAAGTAAAAAAACAGAGCATGACCAACAACATGGTATTCTGATGGCTGCTGATTACTTTGATAAAATTTGATACCTGAAAGCCTGAAGGACAGAGATGGTGCGATGTGACCATAAGTACTCAAACATTCACAGAGAGTTAAAAAATCACATGGGTAGTTGATGGCTAGGAAATCCTTCTGAGCATTTAACAAAATAGTTTTTACTTGTAAAACTAAGCCTGACTGTTTTTCACTGAACCAGTTTCTGTATACCTTTGGTAGGTCTAACAGCTGTAATTCCTCAATTGAGATGTAAGGTGCACTCTTATATTTGGTCAAGTTGGCTTCACGAAAT
>NW_008246057.1:593568-692783 GCF_000691975.1 Corvus brachyrhynchos | reverse complement strand
TTTAATCCCCAGGTGAATTAAGAATATTGTTTTCAGGAGAGGTCAGATGATTCCTAGAACGAGAAATTTTAAAAAAAAAAAAAAAAAAAAAAAATTGCTTAATGGAGAAAGCAATTTTTACTATGAACCTACCACTCCACTTTCTTGCAATTTTCTTTTGCTCCTGTTGTCTTGGAGATACTTTGCACATAGGGATGAAACAAACAGTGGAAAATAAGATAATCTCATAAAAATAATTCCAGTCTCAAGGAGAGCAGATTTGTTTGGGCACCTATTATATATAATATATATTTTATATTTTTCTTTTAACAACTATGGGGATAAAGAGTTAAGAAATTATGAATTTTAGACACTGTAGGTGCTGAACAAACAAATTCAGAGATTGAATACAAGTCAAAAATGTCAGCAAGATGAATTGTTAAAGGACTAGGATCAGGATGCCTGGGTCAAGATTGGTAGTTTATTTCATCTTAACTTTTCTAGAGCTGCAGCATGGGGCTTGTGAAGACAGAGGTAGATATAACGGGTATGTTTGGAAGAAAATTTGGGGAAAAGTGGATCAAACCGTTAAATAGCAAACTTTAAAAAAAACCCCAGATTTGTTTTGCAAACTTATTTTCAGTCTAAGTGGAAAAATGTAGCAGCATTAGACTAGACTAAAATCCCTTAATGTTTTTTATTGGATGAATACATTATCTTTGAATGAGAAAATCAATGCATTGTTGATGTGCTTGGCAAAGATTTGTGCTCATCAAAATTGTTCCTGATGGATTAATTTTCAGGATAGAGGTACCATTGTTTGGAGTAGTATGTGACATATTTTTGTACTGCTTTCAAATTACTGAAATCACTGCCTTAGGAAACGGAAGAAAACCCAAGATGTTTTCTCTGAATACAAATGTACAACGTATTCCTTCCCCTTTTAGGAGGTAACCTTTGCCTTCCATTACAGGTCTTTTCTATGGGTATGCTGTATTCAGTCACATGTGACATGACAGTCACATTTGTTACATGTGTGACAAAACCAAAGCTATATTAAAAATGGAATATTTTGGTTTTTTTGAAGACATGATCTAAGTGCTTTCAAATACAACATACACATCAGACCTGTAATTATGCTATTGTCTAGTCAGTGTCTCTGTTAATCCTGCAAATACCTATTTCCATTCTGTTAAGGATATTATCCGCTGCTACTGAAGTGAGAAGTGAGAATTCATTTGATTTTATTGGTTTTGGGGTGCCAGTGGCAGTGAGAAAGGATATTCTAGAATTGATAGTCTTGCTTCTTGGTCATTTCAATTTAAACTTCAGGATCAGAAAAGATGAACCACATAAAACTCATTCATAATCATAATGAGTGTATTTCACTGCAGTTATTCAGCACAACAGAAACACACACCACAATTTCATCTCTCTTGTTAAGATTTAGAAGCTGTTCCAGTGCTGAATAACTTCTAGAAGTGAATAAGCCACCAGCTTCTTTTCTTTTGTGAGTTCTGTAATCCACTCCAATCCATTTTAAATGTGGAAGTGATACTGGTGATATGTAGGCTCCACAGAGATCTTGGGATCAGTCATCTTTCATGTTGCTAGAAAGTACCTCATTATCTAATAAAATCAGAAATCTTACAGTAACTTTTTTGTTAGATCAGGTAGTGTCATTGGGTCTAAATGACATGTTTTGATGCTTCTTTACCATGTCTTTGTATGCATTGTACACATATTTTGTTCTGTGCAAAATCTAGATGAAAAAGCAGCTCAACTTACTGCTAGCTTGAGACTGAAGTAAAAGAATTAGAAACATTAGGTGACTTGGTTGCCCTGAAATAAAATCCTTTAAATATTTGTACAGCTTTATAAAAATATTACCTGTTGTTATCAAGCTGTGAGGATCAAAGAAGGAAAATGCTATTATTAAATATAATGCATGTGACATCTACATACTCCCTAAATAGAGAATAAATTTTTTCGTTTGTGGGGCATATTTGGATGGTGTCCACAATAATAAAATACAGGGTTAAATCTGTAGAAACCTTCTCTACTATTAATCAAGTTCTTTAGTAAAGCCACTTTCCAAATAGCCTTGGGCCATATTCTTCTCAGTAGAACAGAAATAATTCCAATTGATTAGTTGATCACAAATTGAAGAAGTCCTATGAGATGTTCAGAGAGTGAAGTTCAAAGATTACTTCTAGATTATAGCATGAAGTTCAGTCTGGTCTCTGGCCCCTAGAGCAGCTGGCATAGTCTGGCTCACACCCCTACTGCTATTTTCTTTTCCAGTCAGGGACAGTGGCAGTAGTACTGCAAGAAACTTCATTATCTTATCCCTTACACTTTTTTCACTGGAAAATTTCTTCACCAGATATGTTTTTCACAAATTTAATCCTTATTTTGGGGCTTGAGAAGATTTTCAAGTCAGTAATCTACACCTTCTTACATATATTTGCAGGCAGCTTTAAGAGCAGTTTATACAATTCCCTGTGAGAATTTTCAGTTAAATTTTCATTCTGGTTTACTTTGTAATCAACTTTGTTCCCAAGATGCTTGCCTGTTACTTAGAGATCAGAGCCACACGTGCTTTTCTGAATGTCAACAGGAGCTGCATCTAATACTTCTTTATAAATATCCTGGGCCTCACTGGGTGCTTTCTACTACATGAAGGTCCCAAATAGTCAAACCAAATCAGCTCCCTCTTTTGTTGATGGGGAAGGTTTTCTGCAGTAGAAGTTCTAAACTCCAAGGAAGTCAGAGGAGCATCAATTCATGTTTGAAAGATTATCTTTACAGCAATAAACATGTAGCAATTTATTTCTGAAGCATCAGATCTCTCCGAGTAATCTTTACACTTGAAAGTGCAAACAACACCAAAGCCCCAGCAATTTGAATAGGGCATGAAAAATGCTGAATAATGATATTCTGTAAGCCTCAGTAATGAAATTAATCTCAACACCTTTTAAATACAAGGCTTTAATTTAACAGATTTCAACAGGGGTTTTTGTCTACTTCTGACAGAAGCAAAATAGAAGAAAAAGGGCATTTGACAGCTAAAAATGCTTTATTATGTAAAGGTCTTTGCCCTCCTAAGGCAGAAGAACATTCCTGCAGCCATTATTAATTCTACAAAATGCTACCCTGCCCAACTACGAAGGCAATGGTGATGCTTGTGCCACTGCATGGGGCTGGAGCTCAGCACTGAGCTGGATCATCACAGAGCTGCCCATGGGCATTTGCCACTTTTACACAGCTCCCTTACACTGGGGTCAAAGCTCTCCCCATTTCCACAACAAGATTTTTACAGACAAATCAATTAATTAGGTAATGGCAGAAGAAGTTTCTGATTTTACTACAGTAATTCAGTCATGTCTGATTAATTTTCCAATTCCAAACACTTTTGAACCAACCTCAAAAGAAGGAGCCTGCACTGGTGGGGGCTGTGAAAGAACTTGCATGTGTGTGCAGGTGGCCCAAACAGAACTGCCCCTAAGCAAGAAGATGGAAGAGCAGGTGACACCCTGTGGAACGTTTAGACATCAAAACAACCCCCTAACAAGTCAGACAGACTCGAGGAGAACTAATTTGATATTAAA
The DNA here is from genome assembly GCF_000691975.1 of Corvus brachyrhynchos. Classification (NCBI taxonomy): domain Eukaryota; kingdom Metazoa; phylum Chordata; class Aves; order Passeriformes; family Corvidae; genus Corvus; species Corvus brachyrhynchos. Next base: position 689,193 of record NW_008246057.1, on the reverse strand, counting down.
ATAATAATAATGAAGCATGCCTTAAGACAAGCAGGTAATCTTATAAGAAATTTCCCTGTCCCTCTCTGATGCAAGCGTGTGCAGCTGCAAAGCACTAATGAGCATTTTCTATTTCACCTGCAGGTTAGCAGGTGGCTGCAATAAATACCTCCAGGTAGGTAGATTTGTGTTTCACAACCTTACAGACCTCTCTGGGATGTGTTATGGTGAAGAGTACTACAAGATATCTTTATTATTATAAAAATACACTCAACATCTACTCTCTGGGTATTCACAAAATACTGTCTCTGTTTTCCAGATCTCTTAAACAAACTGCTGTAACCCCCCTCCAGGGAAATGCTGCTAAATGCCAAGAGGATGCATGCACTCATAAACACCCACTGTCGTTCTCTAATTGAAAAGAAAAATATTAATATAGCAGCTCTACCTGTACTAAAAAACCCACATTTGTTTCTAGAACAACTTCCAATCTGCCCTGAGCTGCTGTTTGAACAAATCTCTATCACCATGATTTTATTTCAGCACATAAATGGAATCAGCTATGCTTCACTGAGCTCCTTTTTTCTCCCTCTTCCTTTTTTCTTTACATAATGGAACTGTCTCAAATTAATAGGTTGGTTTCCACATCTTATGAATTTTGACTGCCTTTTGAATACAGAAGCATATTCATTGCAGTTTAAATTTCTTTGGACTAGTATATATGCACTTCCAAAAACTCATATACAAATAGAAGTGGCACTCCTATTCCAAATAGCACTTAATGGTCTTTTGCTACTTCACCCCTCTACGATGTCAAATATAATACTCCCAATCTGATTAACAAGGTGTGCTTCCAACACTCCACTTGGATGCCCAATATAAGTTTCATTCTTATTAAACCTAGCAGCATTTGCTCTTTATTCCAGCTCATTCAAGGTCAGTGCAAATGAAATAAAAAGTTACATTTTAATTACAAGATGTGATTTAGGTTTGCTTAGGAATGACAAGAGATGGTGACAGTCCATCTGGTTTTTACATTCTGGATGGCTACTTCAACATGCAAGATTCGATATCAAAGCATCCTCATCATAATGATGAAACCTTGTCAAAAATTATGTAGAAAAAATGTTAATGGGATTGGTCCAAACATAAAATTGTAGGAAGATGTGGTGGTTTAACCCTGCCTGGATGCCAGGTGCCCACTAAAGCTGTTCTATCTCTCCTATTGTCAGCTGGACAAAGAGGAAATATAATGAGAGGCTCATGGGTTGAGAAATGGACAGAGAGAGATCAGACACCAATTACCATCCTGGGCAAAACAAATCTGACTCACAGAAATTAGTTTAATTTATTACCAATCAAATCTGAATAAGGTAATGAGAAACAAAACCCAATGTTAAAAACACTTTGCCTCCACCTCTCCATTCTTCCTGGCCTGAACCTCCCTCTGAATTTTCTGCCTCATCTCTTCAGCAGCACAGGGGGACAGGGAATGGGGGACGTGGTCAGTTCATCCCACATTGTCTCTGCCACAGTTTCCTTCCCAGCGGGAGGACTCCTCTCACTCTTCCCCTGCTCCATTGTGGGGTCCCTCCCACACAAAACACTTCTCCATTAACTTCTCCCAGGCGAGTTCTTCCCAGAGGCAGTCTGTCATGAACTACTCCAGTGTGAGTCTCTCCCATGGGATGCAGGGGCCATAAGTCCTGACAGCAAACTTGCTCCAGCATGGGCCCTTCTCTCCATAGGACCACAGGTCCTGCCAGGAGCCTGCTCCAGCAAAGGCCTCCTATGGCGTCACAGCGTCCCTTGCACATTCACCTGCTCCACTGTGGGGTCCTCCAGAGGTTGCAGGTGGGTCCCTGCTCCCCCATGGACCTCCCTGCGCTGCAGGGACACAGCTGCCTCACCATGGGCTGCAGGGGAATCTGCTCCGGCACCTGGAGCACCTCCTGCCCCAACCTGGGTGTCTGCAGGGCTGTTTCTCTCACATACTCTCACTGGCTGTAAGAAAACTAGAGATAACTTTGAGCTAAAAGAACCAGGCACTTTCATTCTTTGAAACAAACTCTCCCTCAGGGTACAACTCAAGCAAGTGTGGGCTCATAAGAACACCTGTTGGCCTCAGCTTCTTTCTCTGGGTACAGCCACAGGTTTAACACATACAGGCATAACTAAGAATGGACAGAATGCAAATTATGTTGTAATTAATGCAAGTCAACTATCACACTAAGATATAAAGCAATGTGACAATATAAGCCAGAATCCCAGCATTCCTTGTGAAATGGAAAGAACAAGACAGCAGAAAATATCAGCAGGGCCCTACACATCACACACGATGGTGACACAAGAAGCTGTTAGGTGATTGCTTGCAGCATATCTTGTAAAATTATCTATGTAAAGAGAAATACACGTGTAAGAAAATCCCTGGTTATTGGACCACTAAAAAATGCATTAAATTGCTTAAATGGTTCCTTCAAGTGCTCAGCATACTTTTGTGGGCCATAAAAATAATTAATCTCATTTCTCACGGTCAGTAACCTCCCTACTGAACATATCTCTGTTTACCAGACAGAAATACGCCATCTAATGACAGAATGACCTACTGTGTAACCACTGGATTAAATAAAGGAGAAAAAAGATTCATGCATGCCTCAAGTCAGAGAATTATTTGTTGTATTTATATTGCATTGCCAAAGGTCATCATGTGCTATAAATCTACACTTCACAATTCCTTGAAGAAATGTAAATTATATATTTTACTAGAAACATATAAACTTCATGTTAGAACTGTACAGGGTCTGTATCACTCAAATAATTTAAATATTCCAAATATAATAGGGTGTCTATAAATATTTCATGCAACTAGGAAAATCTTGTTCATATGCCTGTTGATTCCCCACAGTTCCCATGAATGAGGAACCCAAATGATCCTATGCCTTCAAAGGCAGTGGCTTATGAAATCCCATTTACCCTGCACACCTGCACTTTCAGCAACAGCAGCCTCACTTACCTAACACTTGCTTCCATGGGTGAAGCACAAACCAAAATATAAAGTCTTATTTTGCTAGGAGTCAGATGTCAGTCTTTGTGGAAAATAAGCACAATCATTAGATTTGTTTGGGGGTATTTTTGTCAATTTTTATTTTAAACAGCTATGGGGGAAAAAAAAAAGAAAGAACAAACTGTATTTTTGTGTTTTTGAAATTCTGCAAACTGTAACAACTCTAGTGGAACATGGGTTAGAATAGGAGCATTTCATGTCATTTGCTGAAATGTCAGCAATGGATGCCTATGTCACTTGCTGAAAAGTGAAAACATTACATTGCTTCAATTACAGTTGCAAGAGTAGGAAACAAGTAAACAGCTGTGTTTATACTCCCTTTAACTGAACGTGAAAATCTCATGGATAGCTACCAAAGCCATATACCAGCTATGAGTGTCCATCCACATATTTGTAACTGAGAAAAAAGGGACATAATTTAGTCTCAAACATGGGTCCCATAGCATGAACTTGACTGTTTCAACAGCTCCTGACAGCTCATAGAGATGCTACAGGAACAAGGCCTGCTGAGAAATCTCTGAGCTGTCATGTTGAAGCACTGACATGCTACACACTCAGTTTATTTGAACACTAAAATTTTCATGGCTTTTACTTGAGATTTCTGTTACTAATTTAGTAATGAAAGATCTTTCGTGCCTCATTTGAGCAGATCAGGTAATTATGAAGTAATAAAAGCATGAAGGCTTGTGTGGGCTACCTTTACATGTGATCAGTAGATCTGCTGCCTCTGAAGATGACCGTAGGACTGCCACAAATAAAGATCCCTGGTGTGTGTGTCAGCAGGTAGATGTTCAGCTCTTGTCCTGCTCCAAAAAGGATGCATTTGTATGCACCCTACATTAATATGTCTATTTGAAAGGAGCTTGAAGGAACCTGACACTTCCTTAGACAGTTAATATTTTAAGGATTAAAGCACACGAAGTATCAAAGTATGCATCTGAATTTTTTGAGATAAACACACAATCATAATGGACTCTATTGACTGAAAATGCAATTATGGGTTCAAATAATTTCAGACAGACATTGTTTATGACTAATCTTTAATAACTATAAGCCATTTGCTTAGTTACTGCTTTGAAAAAGACATTCAAATTTGTAATGAATAATGCTAAAAATGATCTGACCTCAGGAAAAACACAGCAGAATATGCAATTAATTATGTGCTTTGCAGCTAAAGACACTGTAAGTATAACAGAACATATATAATTCCATAAGCATGGTCTAAGGGATTGGGGTTTTTTTAAGTCCAGAGAAGAGAAAGCTTCAGGGATAGCTACCTCACCCTACCGATAAATATCAAATGAGTGACCAAGAAGAGAGCTCTCTACTGAAGTGCAGAAGAGAGGTGATGGGCATGACTTGAAAGGGAGGGATCCTACTGGGTATAAGAAAAAAAATAAAATCACTCTGAGGATAATTAAGCACTGGAACAGGATTCCCAGAGGCTGCAGGTTCTTGTTCTTGGAGTTTCCAAGACCCATTTGGACAAAGCCTGGAGCAACCTGCTCTGAATTCTGTGTTGCTTCTGCTTTCAGCACATGGACTCTTGAGACCTTTCCCACCTGGGTGAATATATGCTGCTGAAATTACCTGATGAAGTTAAAGTTTTCAGTTAAGAACTGCAATCTGTTCAAGGGCTGGTCAGAAAAATGCACTTACATGAGAAAAATGCAGGTATGGTTTTTCTCTCGTGCCTTTAGCAAGGGCAAAATAAGATAACATGTATATTAGTTTTTATATAAAAAGAGTAATGTGATGTTAAGACTGCTTTCCCCCAGGAGTTTAAAAACTCCTTAAAGAAACAAGGCAAAGACTCAGATAAATGGCTGAAAAGAGAGATGTGCAACACCTGTATTTCAGAATAAAGGTTGACATTCGGTCCCTGAGAGATTTTGTTCATCAGGATCACATTATAGAAAGACAGCTGCCAGGAATTGCCACATAATGCATTTGAGGTCTATATACAAGATCTAGAGAAAATAACTGCTTTCCAATGTTATTTATAATAAATATATTTCAAGCTCATGGAGACCTAAAGCTAAAACTATGGTACAGACTAGAAACACTTGTTTGTAGACAACCTGATCTAAACAATACAATACCCAAAGTATGCCTGCTTAAATTGAGGTTTTTCAGTTTGCTTTTCTAATGACAGGATGCTTTTCTATTGGATTCAGCTCTGCTTCCATATAAGTCACTGAAAAAAGTTTCGTTAACTTTATGGGAACAGATTGGGCCCTCATTACTGAATCATTTTTCATGAATCTTAAAATATGTGGAAAGGAGACACATCTGTTAATCTAAAATGGAAGACTCTGGAGCTGTTGTCCTGGAGATCATCAAGCATCTTAGGCAATGCAGATGCCATGAAGAAGCAGTTCTGCTCAGCTCACTATTTGTTTGTTGACTCATATTTAGGTCTTGAATTCAGGGACCCATACACTGGAGCATAGTTGCTGTAGGTTTGACTCTGGTTACAAGGTCTGAGCTCACAACATAATTGGCTAAATGTGACATAAAATCACTCCTCCAGGTGCCAGCAGTCCATGGCTACAGTTTGAAACTCCCAGTACTCCAGTGTAAACCCAGTTGCTTTTCTGGATAAAATAATGACAATGACTGAAATGGCCTGGGACAGAGAATGTGTCACCACTCAGTTCATGCACTTAGGTCCTGATGTATTTGCTTCCCCAGTCCTGAAGAGCTGGTTCAAAAGTGAAGATATGATTTTCAGGTAAATGCTGGGGAAGATTTATTTCATATTTTTGATAATCTTCAACACAATGATGGATTGATTTATATCATACAGCTATTCTTATATCTTTCACTGGGTCAGAGAGGGTGAGAAAATGAATCAGTTCAGATACTTAGGGTAAAGCACAACTGCTTAGTGATATTAAATTTTTGGCATAATCCATCAAGATTTTTTCTTGAATGACCACTTGGTCACCAGGGTCATAGTTATAGCACCCACACAAGAACCCTCTGTTCACTTCAGTCCTGGCCTGATCAAGTTTAGTACTCATGCCCTGAGAAAAGGAGCTGCAACCTCACTTCTAGCGTGGGTTTGAACTGAGAACCGGTATGTTCAGCTGCTGCAGGACTTTGCTTAACTAGAGACAGAGTCAGAACTTAGTCCTGTCCTTTCCACAGTTCCTTCCTTTTCAAGCCTTCTGTAATAGATGTTTGCCAGGGGTAGGGATATGCCTTAGGAGGCCAGAGATTATAAAGAAAAATTAACAGGGTAGCTTCCAAGACCAGCACACTTTGGAACTAGCAGTAATTTAGGAAAATTGTGCAAAACTACTCTTGTGGCAAAACCCACTGGTCTTCCTTCTCACTGCTTTTTTTCTGAGAAAAGAGAAGCCCAATTCAGATCCAAACCACCTCAAATTTAACTTTTGTCACTCAATTGCTTCAGAGTTTTACAGATAATGTTAACAGTGCTCAGTTACATATTATGGACCTGGATTTGTTTGAAATTGAAAAGGTTAGAGATAGAATTGGTTCATATCTATCCCACAAATACTTTTAATGAAAATATTATCCTTTCTGTTCTTCCCCCTGCCTCAAAATTTTAAAAATTCCTATTCCCATGATATTCTCCTTTTATCTTTCCATAATTGTAATAAAGTACTTACTGCTTGAGATGGCTTTTGTAGCTCCAGCTGCACTTCAGCATTTAATAAACTATAAAAGCCATTTATTGCTTCATGGACTCAATCTCCAGGAACATTATCACTTAACTATATGATTGCCCAAAGCAAAAAAATGAAAGCTGTCTATATGGTAGATAGATGCCCCATTCTTTTTGTGTAGTTCTAGTATCCAAAAGCAAATTATGGCTATTTTCTACCACTAGTAATGTACCTTTACAAAATCAGAGAAAGAAAATGTACATACCGTGCTCACACTAAAACTATTTTTAGGGAAAACCACCAGCTGGTAACTTCAGCTCTCAAATTATAAAAGATAAAAAAAATAAGAAAAAGGAAAGCAACCCGGATGTTTTACAGGTGTAGAAACCAGAATGGCACTATCCCAGTGCTCACTGCTGAGCCTAAAGTAGGAAATATTTCTCTCTCATTTGCACCACTTTTTTTTTCAATACTGAACATTCTGTCCTCTGCCATTGCATTTCTCAATTATTCAGTGCAGCTTTTCAAGTTGGCATTTATCTTTGCTATACAGAATAATTTACTGTCATCAGCAAGTTTTACTGTAATTTTCCAGATGATTCATGACCAGGTAAAAACCCACAATTTTTTTTTAAAACTCTACCACTGAATACCCTGTAATATGACAATCATATTCCTGTCCTGTTTCCTGAATATTTTTAGCCAGTGCAAGTATATTCTCTTGTATCTTATTCTTTCCTTACTCTTCTGTAACCTTGCCTACTGTCACCTCAACTTGAGGCAGATGCCTGTCTCTGTGAAGGAGGCCATTCAAAAAAAAACCAAAACAAACCACTTAATTACCTCATTGGTCTTATCAACCTTGCATACTGCTTTAACTCCTACATAATAAGGCTCTAGAATGTATCCTGTACCCCTTCCCCACTGGCATCTTCTCTGAGGACTTTGCAAGTCCATTCTTACAGCATATTCCAAACACTGTACACCTCTGCACGACACAAGCACAGCCTTTGCTGCTCTTTCCTGCAGACTTTGCTTCCTCGTGTACTGTGAGTCGCAAGCCTTTTGATACCAATGAAATAACATGACTTGTACTAAATAATTAACTACTTGATCCTTTTGGGACCTCCAAGTCTTAATGAAAAATTTCAGTTTTCTTGAATGTTAAAAAAGGATGTTTTCTCTCAGAAGAAATCAGAAGGAAGTCCTTTAGTACAGTAACTCAGTTTTGGCTTACCCAAATCCAATCATATTCCTGTTGATAACTTTTCATGAGTTGTTTTCACTAATCACCCTTCAGCTTTTGATAAAAGAGTGAAGGAGGTTTAAACCATCCACTTGACAACATGGCATCTTCATTTCACATTTGGTCTTTTCTCTACAAAATTCTCATTTTCTTTCAAAAGCTGATTAAATGCAATGCAGTTTTAACCCTTTGTGAAAAATGGTGAGAAGTCTTATAAATCAAATTACTCATTTTTATTATTTAGAATTCCATAAATCTGAATAACCACTCATCAGATTAAAACAATCAAAAAAAGAAACAGAAACTCAACATATTTGACTTATTTTTTTCACACAGCAGTAGTGTGGTTTACTTGGTTGGTTGAGGTGTGAAGTTTTTTTCTGGTTTTGGTTGGCTTTTTTCTCGTAACATTATTTGTATAGCACTTCATTCCTGCTCCTTCCATAACTGCACTAAAAATAATATATAAACTGAAAGGAATCACTCTGCCTGTTGCTGAAATTCACTGATAAAAGGCAACAGATGTTGAATAACACGAATCAGCCACTGAAGAGAGGACAAAAAAAAAAAAAAAAAAAAGGAAGAAAAATTAATTTGCAAAGGCATCCCAGGACACAGGATATTTATACATCTGCATCAGCAGAGCCTCTGAATTCAATGGAAATGACACCCAGCATCTAAACTACATTATATTAACCATCAGTGCAAAGTGTGCCCATGTGCATTAAATTGTTCATCTCTAAGAGAACAGGGATTCATATTAAGAAAGAAGAAACAGCATTTTCGAAAGCATCAGAAGAAATCAAATTGCTCTTCCTTGTTGCTGTATCACCCAGTCGGTGTCACTTCTCTGTGGAGGAGGCTAAGAGAGGAGGAGCAAGGCAGGAAAGGCACATTTCAGCTCTCCTTTTATCTGCTCCCGACTGCCAGAACATAGGACGGAATCCAGTCTCACCTGAAAGCTCAGTGGCTCTATGTTTCCTATGTTAGTTTCAGAATAAACTGAAATTTGATAAATGCAGCATACCCTTCCTGACCGATGGCAGATGCTCTCTCTGCCAACTGATCATCTTGGTTCAACACCAGCTTTCTTTCATGTAACTTACATGGTTTTAGCACATTCTCCCCAAAATAACTCTACTTCAAAACTGGAGAAGAATAGACTCAACATACTTAGTACAATATATCAAGTAATCAGCCAGAAGACTAGGACACATTAGTGTGTTAAAAAATCACTCATAATTATGAACTAATGGGAGTGTAAGAAGCAACAATTACTTCAGTACCAGGTAAAGACACATTTCCAAGCTGTGGAAGAAGGTTGGAGCTTTTTTTTGAACCATCCTTGGTTGGAGCTTTCCTGGGGCCACTCCACATAAACCTGTAACTACAGCTGTTGTACATGACAGAGTGTTATTCCCAGTACTGACAGTGAGATTTTTCAGGCTGTTTAATTGATAAAACTCAAAAGATCTATGATCTTTTAGTGTCCTTATGAACTTTCACCATCTACAGGTAGTTAATGAATTAACAATACTCCTACTATAAAAACAATGGGATTTTTTCAAAGGTTTTAGGGACCACAGTTTGAAAGAGGGGTGCTAGGCATTTCTTGCAGCAAAAATTATCTTTCTTCAGCGTCCTGCTATGATTCACAGCATATTAGTTTTGTCACCAGGTAGGAAGTGATAAAAAAGGGATTTTTACACTGATACTCACAAGTCATTCGAGCTTCCCTGCTCACACTATACCCAAGTGGGGCAGAAAGAGTTGCAGCAGAGGAAAAGCAATCTGACACGTACATAGGGCTGGGCAGCTGAAAGCCATAAGCATCATCAAAGCAAGGGGGAGATTGCAGCATGAGCAACGTTAGGGTATGTTCTGAATCTAGGATAAGGAGATTTGAGAGGGAATAGATAAAGGGATGCAGAGAGATAAACACATGTGCATGAAAGCAGGAAAGATTATGAAGGACACAAAGCTGACTGGGCACCGGAAAAAATGGAGAGCTGGAATGGGAAGATCAGGACTGTGAAATGTTTCAGGGGATTACAGAGCAAGGGAAGGTGCAATATAAGGATAAAAATAATGACAGGGGAAGAGAAAGGAAGGTGAGCATTTAATTTCTGCATGTAATAAAAATGCAATTTCAGGGCAAGAAAGCAAGAATTTTGCTGTTTTCTGCAGCCCTTTTCCACAGCCAGGAGCACTGATATCTGAGTATTTTATGTATAGTTGTGTGAGGCTTTTCTGTTAAGTGATTATTATGACTATTTTTATTATATTTACATGCCATTAATTTTCACGACTTTTTTTTAATAGTTTATAAAATAGCAAATTTACAAAATATATCAGCTGAATTACTTGATATTTAAAGAGATACTATATTAATCATGCCAACAACAAATCAGCCATGCTTAACATGTTTCCAAAATCCTAAGGAATAAGCACAAATTTTTCAGTAGGAGCCAGAGAAGACAATATTCCTATTACCCATCTTGTTGCTTCTATACCAACTATGACAAATACTGATTTTGTCTATGATCTCAGTTTCCCTTAAAATTTAAATGCAAACAACTGTAAGTGTAGAGGTCCCTGTTTAAGACACATGTTGGGAACACAATTCTATTTTGATGAATCATGGGCTGCTCCTGACGTAATTCAGCACAGGGAGGTCCACATCTTCTGCATTAGGTTAGGTAATGGGATGAGTAATGGAAGTCCAGGCTAGGTAATTTTCAATGCGAATTAATAATTTTGAAGACCAGAACCCTATGTTTAACTTTTGCACTAGAACATTTTTTTAGTATTATCACAATAGACAAAAGGCTGAGCTCAAATTATGTGCTTTACTTTCATTTGAACAAATTTATGTGAATATTTGCTTCGCATTTTTCTCAGAACTTTTAGTAATAGAAGGAAATTTGTAGATGGCTGTAGATAGAAACCTGTGGATAGTTGCCAATTTTCTACCATTACAATGTCAGTCAGTAATAAAATAAAATAAAATCCTGCCTACTGTAAATGTTTAATACTGCTTTCTCATCCAAACAGAAATCATGAAACAGTAGACTTTTAAAAAGGTGCTTGACTAAAGCAGTGAATGAAGCCTAAATGGGAATAGAAAGGATAAAGCTGTCAGTATTAATGCACACATGCTTTTCACATGACATTGCCTTTATATTTCTAACCTGTTATGCAAAAAATGTCTCTGGAAAAAGAAAAGGTTTTCAACAGTTACGCCTTCTGGGAAGAAAGATTGTGATAATATCTTTGCAGAAAATACAATTGCATCACAGGAACAAACTCCAGAACATATGGCCTAATTTGGCCTAATTTGGCCTAATTTAATCTAACTCACCGATGAGAAAATATTTCCTTGTATGATTTCCAGTTCTCAGTACTTGGGCACCATTGAATAGCTCATGCAAATAGATTGAATCATCTTTTTTACACGACTAAAAATGAAGCGAATTTAAGGGATAATAAAAACAGACTGTAGGACAGGATTATCAGTTTAATTAGAGACTGCATTTTGAATTCCATCACATTTCTCTGAGTTTACTGCAAGACTTTTGAGTTTGAGACTTCATCAACAGCACACCCTGGCATTTCCATTGCAAATGCTGAAAACTGAAATCTTTACTGAAGCTTTTAAGGATTTTTCAGATTGTGAAGACTACAGAAGGTCTTTGGTGGATAGAGACTTTGGCTGGGAACCAGGGGTTGAACTTCAGGCTCTCACACACTTCCTCAGCTCCCCAGACAAATGAGGGGGATGGCAGCTCTGTTTATCTCTCTGGGCTGAAAGCCCACCATCTAGTTACTGAGATTAACCAAGATACTGTCTGTCAGCTCAAGTCACCACATGTATGTTTATAGCCAGCCGTGAACAGGAGATTTCACTCAAGTTTAAACTAACACCCTCTCTCTTCCTTTACCCATGAAAGCAGATCAGCTCACATGTATTTTTTCCCAAGTGACAAGAAGAGCACATGCAGTAAGCATTTCTCAGATAAGGGGTTCTCAGATGAGGGAGAAGCTACCTTGATCATTTGTCATTTTATGAACATACCTTTATTATATGTATACAGAGTCTCAAATAAGAGATTCTTCTTGCCCGTTGCTCTGAACAATAATATTTTGGCCTTTCTGCCATTCTGTTCCTTTAGAAAATGAGAACTGACTTCTCTCAAGGGGATTAGAGCTGACACTCACTAAAATGGCTGCATTGATGAGTTGGATAGTTCCGCCTAGGAAGAATGAAATGTAAGTTGTACATGACATTTTCAACCTTCGTTGAACTTCCTGCAATTAAACACATTAACATTTTAAATTCTAATATTTTAACAGCTGCTTAGAGCTTTACACTGTGAGAATACCCTGATGCTCTGCAAGGAGTGAGTGCCAATATTTGCTGTGTTCCCATCCTGGATCCCCAGGACCTTCCAAATTGGTTCAAAAGGTAGAGTTAAAATAATTCTGCATATCTGTCTCTTCTGGGTTTGCAATCTTTCCCCATCCATTCAAAGCGGCTCTGCTACCCAGATGTTAGGCACTATTTGTGTGCACCAGACTGGTCGCAAGTATTTCCATGCCACCTTTTGAGTACAAAAGGCCAAAAATTGACATCAAGCAGTGTGGTTTTATGACCTTCATTCCTCATCAAGACCCTAAGAATAAGTTCCGAATAATTTTTTGGTTGCTGTTGATCCCAAACATTTCAAATGTATGTACTTTAAGCCTGGTGGAAGAGAAGATTTCATTTGACAGAGATTTCAACATGGCACAGCTCCTTAAGACACTAAATACAGCTTATGACACAGTAATCCTCTGAATTCAATGAGCTCGAGATGAGTTTGGCTGTCCCAGTATCTCAGCACCCACAGATGCCACAGTGTACTGCTACATTCAATGCGCTGAACTTCCCTGCATAAAGCAGTACCTCACCTCTGCAGGAAGGGTGTGGGCATGAGATCAAACATGTGGGCTAAGGAGTCCATATCTAGGCTCCTAAAACCTACTATAATCTCTGTATATAAACACATACACAAAACTAGCCTAAGTTTCACATGGTCTGAAAGTATTCCCTTACAAATGGCTTCTGGACTGTCAGTACTTCTGTGTGGGAAAAAAAAACCTCAACCAAACAAAACCCACCTATAAAGGGGCAATATGCAGGGGAAAGGAGGTGAAAAAAAGACAGCAAAACATCTGGGATCCACTTCTCAATGCAAGACTGTTGTGCTGTTTTAGAGTGCAGGACCAGTTATTTATTGCCTGCCAAAAAAAGGAAGACACCAGGGCAACTTTATGTGGTTCTTGGACACTTGACCGCCAAGCTGAACATCCAGAGCAGCACAGGTCTCCATTAGCTCTTGTGTCATGTCAAGATATGCTCTGCAAATACCTCAGATATTGCAGGACATCTAAAATTGCATTAGGCATCCATAGTCAAGCAATGGAGTCCTACTCCAGATGTGACATCTTGGTTATTTACTGGTCTCTGAGTTTGTGGGATTATTCAGGTTGTTTCCACTACCCCCAAATATCAATCTGTCTCAACATAAGCTACTTCTGTGTGTCATTGTTTCCTTCAAACAAATAGAATAAAGTCCTTTCAAAATTGCAAGTGTCTCAACTCTTAACAGAAAAAATAAACACCATCTTTAGTGCACATCTACTTCTGAAGAGCAGCGACACTGAGTCAGACAACAGTGCGTTCATAAAACAGAACATTTGTAGCAAAGGGTAAGAAAAGACAGCACACTGTATGCAAGACAATACATTAAGATAAGCATTGTGCAAGTTATTTATTCCCATTCAGCTCATTCCAATTCTGTTTTAACAGTGTTTCCATATGTGTAGAGACCCCTTGAAAACGTAAGCAACAAAACGTGAACAAATCTGTACAGGAAAAAGTCCTAAGATTTTATCAGGTCCAATGCTGATTTGAATAAAATGAGACACTTCTTGGAAGAAAAAGAAGTCAAAGTTTAAAAAAAAGTCAAGTAAAAGAGGGAACAGATCAATGAGATTAACACCTCTGATAGACCAGAATTATGATTTCCTAACTATGGTCAAAATCATACAAAAAAATAAAATGGAAGACAATAGTTATTTTAAGAAATATACAGCTGAGTGACAAGTCCACAGGGATCTACCCTAGCATTAAATTCCATTGCAGCTCTAGATTACATTTCTGCTGCTTGAGAACAAGAAAGGCAGAACAAACTCAGACAACACTATCTGTACTGCAACTTGCTCCAAGTCAAGCCCTTTGTTCTGCTCAAACGAGCAATGGACAGGCTATCACTGCTCTCTGACAGCACTTCCCCAGGCTGGCCTAATAATTAAAAATAAATCCAACTGTACCATGACAGTATTTACACAACATTAGTCACTGGGGAAGCTTTGGTGACTATTTTCTTTCCTTTTAATAGTTCATCTTAAAGTGTATGTTTGTGGCTTTGTGGAATCCCATCAAGAAGGAAAGAAAAGGTGCAATTAAGACATTGTGGGAAGCACTTGCAGCACCATCCGGAAAACATTGCTGGCGAATCAGTGGTACTAGAGATGTACTGGAAAGCCAGGAGAACATAGCTGGCTCCAAATCTGCAGGTACTAAACTTCGCCAGGGATGAACGCTTTTTTGTCTTTGTTGTGCCATTAGGGCATATTCTCTCCTGCAAACTTTTCTATGACATTCAGTTTCACCAATCCTTGACTACCTATCAATGCCTGAGATCTGTCACCTACAAAGCAGGACTCATAAAGCCTAGAGGGAGATTTAATGGTACTTCATGCAGCATTAAACAAGGAAGTTAAAAAAAAAATTATCTGAGACTGAAGCAATCTTTTTTTCATAATGTCTGTTCCCCTCTGGTTCTGTAGCTGTTTCTTGGCCAGAACAAGGGTCAAAACAATTTTTTGAGAGAGCTTAGATGTCACATGAAAAACAGCACTCGTTCAAAACACAAAGTTATCTTTTTCTAAGGTCTCTTGATTTTCTGCTCGGATCCATTATCTTCAATTAATTTTTATTCTGCATGCAAGAATAAGCACTCAGGAAGGTTTGAGTTGGTTTTCTTAACACAGTGTTTCACTCTTTTATGATTTCTTTTAGGCATATTTCAGGTGTTCTAATTCATTAAAATTGAGCTATTTTCAAACGAACTGAAACAAACAAGAGAACTGTGAATAGCTAAACTTTAAAAATCGCTTTCAACACAAACAAGCCCACTGATATTAGCAAACCTAACCCACTCATTTCTTGACTTGTCTTCTGTTTGCCAATTAAGAACATAACAATACATAGCTGGAATTTTGCTCCCAGGGCTGGTCTTTAAATAAGGTTTACGTTTAAGGTTCACCTACTTCTCTCTCACTACTACCCGACTTCTCTGCTCTTCTATCTCATGAATGGAGCTAGTGAGATCATGCTGACCTGACTGCCCAGAGAGGCAGCATATTTGCCCCTTTTCTTACACTCTCTTACACCTTGGCCCTGTAGAAACATGTCACACCATTTCAGAGGTGTGACCCCAGAGGGTCAATGACCTGCAACTCTCTCCCGGTTCCTTTTCTCCAGGCAAGCTACAATAATACAGGCACTTTTGTGGCTCTATTGATCAAGCAGACACATGGAAAAATTTTCATAGCATATAATGGTGGATTTACCCATCACCTTTCAAAATAGAGGTTTCCACATCCAATAATAGATTTTAATGTAAATAAGATGTTCACAGTCATACTGTTTGTGTATTTGGGATAGAAATACGGATGCTGAAGAAAGGACAGCTACACAGATAGCAGATGATCTCTATATTCTCTCTATACACAGAAAATTATGGATGGGTGTATACTCTACAACCAACATTACTCCTTTCCCTTTCCTAAAAATAACAATCACCAGAAGCAGCAAGGACCTTGGTAATAGAATAGAAAGTAAATTTTTAGGAAAGCTGGGAGGAGCTGCCAGTACCCTGAAGAGCATCACTAAATCTTAACAAACTGGAAGTACACTTTAAAAAAAAAAATAGCTTTTACTCAAGTTGATCATAGGAGGGAATTTGAAGCAGAAAAATGATCTGCAATGTAAACAGAGTTCCTCCAGAGTTTCTTAAGGATAAGAAATAACTGAATTGGTAGTACAAAAGGGCACAGGTATTTCCGTGGTTCTACCATCTACTTGTCAAATATGTCAACTGTCTCAGGTTATTGGAGTGAGGGCAAACATCTGACCAGGAGGACATAATCAGCCGTATCTCCTTTCAATCCACAACTGGACAGCTGTGATCAGCATTAATCAGTCTGAAACAGTACATTAACTCCTTAGGAACACAAAACAGTAGCTTTTCCTCTCTACAAAAAACCATGTTCACCACAACGGCCAGGATCTCCTTTCCAGCTTTAAGGCTTGAGGAGTTAAGAAGGGTCAGATACAGAACAGCTCTTAGAAATGCCCTTTATTGAAAAAAAATTGCATATATGTAAAAAATGCAACTCTAAATTGTTGTAGCAGTCTCCGCTGGCTACCAAAAATTCAGTCATTATTTTCCCACAGTTCTGTAAAAGCTGGATTTTATTTCTTAGTCAAAATGTCACAACATTTATAAAACAAACAGAATAAGAAAAAGCATGCCCATTTTCTTTATATCTTTGACATATTTCCATCATAATTTATATTTTATTTCTGCTCAGGACTTTCAAATGACATTTGAAGTTCAAAAACTTTATAATGGAAGGAAGATTATCAAATGGAATATTTAAAGGGAATTTATACAGCATTGCAGACATTAGAAAAAAAATCTTTCATGGAAATCAGACAGCAGGATAAGGAGATCATCTTTTAAACAGATACTGTACTACATGTTTTAAAAAGAAGGCATTGATTTGTTGAGACTATTAGGGAAAAGAATCAAACTTATTTACAATGAGTGATAATTTTTTTTACATTTAAATAAACATTTCATGCAGCTTTAACTGTATTTGCACAATTGTTTACTGTTTTCCAGCAGGGTATGATAAGATCTACTTGGGGAATCACAGAACGGTTGAGGTTGGCAGGGAGCTCCAGATATCCTCCCACCCAACCGCTCTGCTCAAAGCAAGGTCACCTACAGCCATTTGCTCTGGGTCGTGATCAGCTCTTGGATATCTCCCTGAGAGGTGATTCCACAAGATCTCTGAGCTATCCATGTAAAGTTTCCATCTATCCCAAAAGTTTGAACAACAACAAAAAAATATTTTTTTCTGCATGAATAGGTTTTCCTGTATTTTTTTTTGTGCCTGTTACCTCTTGTCCTGTCACTGAGCAGTCTAACTTTGCCTTCTATACACCTCATCTGATATTTGTATACATAAATAACATCCCACTGATCCCCCTCCCTCAGGTAATTCCCACTTAAAGATGATATAAATCCCTTCTTTCAAGAGGGAAGTTATGGAAATCAATTCTAATCAGCGCATGTGGTCAGAGCCAGCACTTAGCCTGTTCTAAAGTATCACAGTACATGAGTGGCACACTACAGTAAAAATAGAGTCCTTTTAGGTCCCAGAATATGAGAAAAATACAACTGGTATAAAACCATGGCTTGTTCAGGCTGACAGGCAGAGCTGCACACCACAAAATGGACAAGCTGGTAATCAGGGGTGGCTGTGAGCATGATATATTCCAACCATGGTGTAGATGAGCACAGGGGAACACAGGACATTCACTAAGGATACTTCTGCTAACCTCAGATGCCAGTCTGCCTGAAATTAGTGGCAGAATTCCCGCTAACATCACTTAGGACAAAAATTTGTACCTAAGCCAGGCAGCTGGGAATAATGAACAGCGTGAGAGAAAGTTCAGATGTTTTAAGTGTCTGGACTTCAGAGTAGCATCTGTTCTTACATCTCTGCTCCAAAGGAGTCATCTCGGTTGAACCCAGTGAAATCTACTCCTTTTTCTTTAATGATGTGACATTCATGGGTTTGCCCTACAAATATCCCATAGATCACCTCCCTTCCTTCACTTTTAAAGTCGTGTCCCCTCTGCCAGCAGTTCATCTGCTCCTGCAGTGTTTGTGCATGAGGGAGCAGGATTTCCTTTTGAAGAGCAATGAAACCAGTGAATTTCAGTTTAATGTCTGCTAACTCTGTCTGGGATACACATCCAGCCTGCTCTTTCAGGACAATGCATTTGACAATGAATAGGTTTCCACAGGTTTAATAAAACTTCTGTTTCTAATATCCTAAATTACCTGGAGGCACTGAGACTGAGAAACTGAGCTTAGGTTGTGATTATGAGACCGTCTTGATTTGCCAACGTCCTTTGCCTGTGGTCAACTAGTTAATTCTGTCTCATAACTTTGCGCTACCCCCAAAAAACTTGTCATTATACTTGGAGTCAGAAAACTGAGAAACAATTTGAAAATATCTTTATGATGAGTTATTTTAAGGCTGTAATCAAAGAAAAAGCAGACAGGGCAGATTACCTTCTTGCAGAAGTTTCAAACTGCAGCTCTTTGCTGCCCTCTCTAGATACAAGCAAAAACTGGAAATCTGGGACAATGACAATGGAACTGCAATTCATTTCTAAATTTTAAACCGTGGGTTATTCACTAAAGGACATGCAGTGTTACACTGGTTTCAGTACATTAAATAATCTCAAGCACTGGATTTCCCTCTTTCCTCCCCAAAATACACATTTACCTTGGCCTGGTTGTTTAAGACTGATACTGGTATCATACAGAAAAGTGTCAAATCTCTGTGTGCAATGAACTGTGGAATGTGCTAAGTCCGTGAACAAATGCAAACTTGAAATCTTCTCCTTTAGTTTTGTTCCACTGCTCTCAGCACTTCAGTATTAAAATGTGTATACAGAAAAGGCAAAGGAGAAAGAGGAGTCCACAGGAAATAAAGAATTGTTGTAGAGTTTTCCTAAAAATATTTCTCTCCATTTATATTCTTCTCCTTTTCACTTTAATCCTAGTGCTGATGGTGACTCTCTTCACTTCCTTGGGCAAATGAAATACTTACTGTATCACTGAGGTGTTGTGGAATGATCATTTGTAAGGCATTTTGAAGCTGAAAAGTGCTAAGTATTATTATTATTATTACAGATGAAAGGCCTGTTAAAACAAATATGCAAAGCTGCTCTTATCCTAAAACTTAAGACAAAAGTCTGAAATCCTGTAGGAATAAGTACTTAATAGACAGCCTTTCATTGGAACTGTTCTTGTCTTTGTGAAAACTGCCAAGGAAAAAGCCACTTTCCTACAAGTCAAACTGGATGCAAACAACCATCAGACTGATGGCACTGAAAAATAAAACAAACTGAGTCTGGACATTTTCTTACCCAGTGTGCCGGTTTGGCCAAATTTAGGAACATATCCTCTGAGAGAAGGCAGGTTACAAATCACCCCTCCCTCACCAGGTTCGGGAAAAAAAACTTTTTCCTCGTAGGAAAGTGAAAGAATTAAAAACTATTTATTTAACAAACACACGGGAAAAGGAAAATAATGCTAAATAATAAAATCTCACTGTGGAGAAAAAACCTGGGAAAGCGTTAGAGTCCTCCCTTTGGTCTCCTTGGAGCTGGGGCTTGGCCCAGGGCCAGGCCCTCTGTGCTTGGTGGAAAGTCCTCCTGATGTGTTCTAATATTGAAGGCAGTCCAGTGGAAAAGGGAGAAAATCTGAAATTCCAGGAAAAAACAAAAGTTCAACTCTCTGTCTCTCTCTGGAGAAAAAGAAGCTGAACAACTGGCCAAAAGCTGGCTGGAAAGCAAAGCTGCTTCCTCCCACTCCTGCTGCTGCTGTAGAAGCGAGAGGACTCTGCATCTCTGTGTCCTCGAAACATGAAAACAAAAGCTGCAAAACTGATTTGAAGAAGTTTTGCTCAGTTTTTCCTCCCCCCCCTCAGGCTCAGTTTAAAGGCATAGAAAGGCACAAAATTAATTTCTGGCCATGGGGCAGTAATACGGGATACAACATAAAGTCACCCCAAGACACCCAGTCAGATGGATGTATTTCTGACAACAGCACTTTTAATGCTAATTAATTGCCTTCTGGATGTGTCACCCACTGTTGCCCAGTCAACACTTAATAACCCATGACCAGATGAAGTAGAAAGAAGAAAGAACTGTCTGAATGCAGGGCATGTGCCCTGTGAAGGTGTGAGAACAAATGGCTATTAAATCTATTTCTGGAAAAAACAGGCCTTTTCCAAGAAAACATCAGACTCTTGCAGCCTTCTGCATAGTGTGAGGAAAACAGCCCCTATAGCCACAAAGTGCAGCAAACACATGGAGCACTGGAACTTTTCAGAGGGCTTGTGTGCCCTCATTGTGAGGGGAAATGCTGGCAGAAAATTTCTTTGAGTGCAAGTCTTTGAAGAAGAAAACATGTCTTGTGACACAGGTGTTAGACTTGTTTAGTGCTATGCCAAACGATGGGGATGATCTTGGGAAAGGATGACTTTTATTACTTAAGACTTCGATTTTTCTTTGATGTCTGAGGGACAGAATTTCTAAATTCTAAGCTTCATACAAGTCTATTGCTATGATACATACTCTTAAAGCTTAATCCTATACACAAGACTGAATCCTACAGAAGGCAGAAGACTTTTCCTCAGACTGCCTTTGCTGTGAACTACATTGCTCTGGCAGCTGTACAGGGAAACACAAAGAGCTTTCTGCCCCCTCACCAGTGGCCAATTACCCACTGCACATACCACACGGCTCTGTCCTCTTTACAAACCTACCTCAGAGCAGTTGCACAATCCCTCTATTATAAATATTTTAAGAGGATAATTTTACACATTAGATGTATAAAAGATACATCTATAAGAGACATTTTCCTTAAGAAACACTCTTGCTACCACTGAGACAGGGGAACTGCAGTTAATAATTAATACAATTCACTCACTGCTCTCTACAGGATTAAAATATCAGACACTCCTGACAAAGGCTTAACAGAGACTGAGTGCACAATAGTTTTTCTAAACTTCTGGAATACCACTAAACAAGACTGTAAGGGCAACTACAATTAGAGCTTTCTAAAACTATATCTTAACAGCACCATACTGTTGTATGATACCTCATTGCCTCTCCACAAAAAACCACTAAGAAATGGGTAGCGCCTTTTCAAACAGACTTCTCTCCACCTACAGGCTGAGCTGTACCAGCCTATCAGATGTTTTTTCAGTACTGGGTTTGATCTTATTCTGAAACCAGGGCAGGGGTACTTATCATTACAAAACTGTACAGTCACAGAGACACATTGAGATATCTAATTTGTAAAATTCTTGTGAGAATCAGATAAACCAGTCTGAGTTGAAAATGCTTGAAATGTCTTTTCAAGGCTGATTACTCATATAAGAAAAGGAAATGGGAGAGTGACTTTTCTTGCTTTAGTTTTATAATGTTTTCAGGGGTAAATAGTAAATTTCTCCTGCAATTCTCTAATAATTCTTATTTTCATGATATTAATATAAAGCTTCTTCTGGGGAAAAAAAAAGACAAAAGAAACAAAATAAGAAAAGACAGTATTTAGGTCATTAGCATATGCCTAGCACTGTCACAGAATACCTCATGAGGCAAGATTAAACAAGACACTTTGAAAGTCCTTACTGTGATGATAAAATATGGTTAGCTGCATCCATAGTGATCTGGTGAATAGAGGTAATTAGCTATTAATGCAAAATTTGAAAGAACTCTTTAAATACCTGGATATTTCAGTCATCAGATACCAGTTAGTCAAGGATACAGCCCATGAAAAAATAATGCCAGATTTCCTGCTTTGGTGGCTCTTCACTGGCTGTAATGCAGCCACAGAGGCTGTTACACTACAATCTCCCCTGCTCTGGGTCATTCTTATCCCAAACCTATTTCATAAAGCTCCAAAAAGACAGACATTAAACAGTGCCTGCAGTGATTGCTGGAGATGGATAGGTAGGTACCACCATTCTTTGGGAGATTAGGTTTCCCAAAGCAGAGGCAGCCAGCCCAGTATGGAGTCAGTGCTGCTCAACTTTTGCTTCTGATCCTCACATCAGTCTGGATCTAAGTCCTGGGTCTCTTTCAGCATTGTTCTCTGCCTGGTTCAAAGCTGTCCCTACTCTTCCTGTCTGACTCCACTTGCTGAATGCACGTTTCGTGCGCCAGATCTTGTGCCTTGCCTCACCCACAGCAACTCTTTCTGGTCTCTGCTATTCATGATCCTGGCCACATGCCCAAAGCCTAAACCTTAGGTTTCACTGTAAGTAGCTGCATCATTAGAGTTTCAGTAGCTTAGATTACTTGGCTGGAGAAATCTTCAGTATATAGCAAGAGCACTAATAATCATGTCTATAAAGAATTTTGATACAGTTAAATTCAGCTTGATACAAATGTGATACTTTTGACTTAGTAGTCACTGGCAAAGGTTTGATGCCTAGGAAAGCCAAGAAATGTGAAACATTTCTCTAGAAGTGTGACTGACCTTTGAAATGCTTCTTCCCAACAGAAATTTCAGTAGGGAACAGCCAGAACAGCAATTTCCTTTTCAAAAAGAATGCCCTGCTTGTTTTAGGACTACATGACAATGGGAGAGTTTTAGATCTGAAGGAATCCCAAGGGTTTAAAAATTTCTCAGTCTTTCTCTGACAGACAGAATAAGAAAAAATACCTCCTATTTGGGCACATGTTGCATAATTTACCCAAAGGGACATGGCATTTCCTAAGCTTAATATTCATACTCTCAGTGCTGTTTCCTATGTTTCCCTTGAGAAAATGAAATAAGAAAATCCCAAACTAATTTGGACCTGATTCTCTGAAATTTTGAGCCTAATGTAGCCATTGAAGCCTGTTTCTTACATCTGCTCCCACTGGTGTGAGTGATTACAGAATGTTTATATGGAGAATCATCAGGCTCTTACAGGCTGCAATTATAACCCATGCACACTCTGCCATGACATGAAGCCTGTTTCTTAGACGTTTGTTTCCTTGAATTGTCCTCTCCACACAGGGAAGTCATTCAGATCTGAAATTCCAGTACAGTACTCTAAGCAGCAAAATCCTAGAGATGCTTAAAAATTAATTTTTAAAATTAATTTTTAAAGCAAATATTCCTTTTAAAAGTAATTCCAAACCAAGGTTTCTTCTAAAAAGCACACATTGAGCATCACTTTACCTACTGCATGTGTTCCACAGGGCTATATACATTGTCACAGAGCTAACCACAGGCCCACTCTCTGATAAAAGCCATAATTAATGGAAATTAAACCTTCCATTACAGTCTGCACTTCTCAAAGATCAAAGAATGGCCTTATAAAAGTCTTTTCTTGGGGATGAGGCTGGGATGGGGAGGCTCAGCATGAATGAGCTAGAATGTCTTTATACTTGCATTTGTCAGTGCAGGTGGCTTTAGGCTATGAATTGATCCAAGAAATTACTGTTATTATAAAAGCAAAAAAAAATTTGCCTCTGTGTATAAATATCAGAAAGATGACTTAAAGTATGTGAATTATAGAACTGTAGAATGGCTTGGGTTGGAAGGGACCTTAAAGATCCTGTTGTTCCACCCTCCTTCCATGGGCAGGGACCCCTTCCACTATCCCAGGTGGCTCCAAGCCCCATCCAACCTGGCCTCGAACACTTCCAGGGATGGGGCAGCCACAGCTTCTCTGGACAACCTGTGCCAGTGTCTTGCCACCATCAAAAGGAAGAATTTCTCCCTAATATGTAATCTAAACCTTGACATACTGGCCACACTTGATGCAGTCCAGGACCTCTTTGGCTTTCTGGGCTGCCAGTGTGTATTGCCAGGTCATATTGAGCTTCTCATCAACCAGAAATAGACTTAAAAAGTGATTAGAGCAAATGCACAGAAAAATACATTATGGCATTGACTTCTATGAGGGAAGGAACAGAATATTTGACACAGCTAAATATCTTCTCCAATTTAAATTTTATGCTGTGGCTTCAAAACCAATTAGACTATGCTACAGTCTGATGATTTTCCAAATTACCCTTTTTAAAACAAAAGTAGTTTTTGACTAACAGAGGCAAAGGAAAACTGCAACTATGGAGTTTATTTTAATTTTTATAGTGTTTATATCTAGGGCCATACCTCAGTAAAACCATTTAAGCATATTTGTAAATTCATGGACACAAGAAGCTCCTACCAGATCCCTATTCCAAGATAATGGCTTTTCCATTGACTTACCTGAGACTGAAAAGTAACTTAATGGCTGTACTTGTGCATGATAAGAAATATATATAATATATATGCTCAAATTTTTGTCATTCTGCTACAAAACTCCATAAATTTAATCAAACATAAGCTCATAATTCCCAGGGGAGGAAAACAGCAGTGCCACAACATCAGCATATAGTGGGAATAAGCCAATAGAGGTCAGCAGTACACAACACAAATGTCTGTAACAGCAGTCCATCAACTAGACTTAGCCACAGTCATAAAAAATTCTTAACTGATATTTGGCGGAAATTTTTCTGAAAGAAAATTGAGCTTTTTTTGGTAACAAAAAGCATTTTCCTATTTTGGAAACCATGAGTATTTCCTCACTCACAATGCACATTGCAGAGCTTCACAGTTTGACTCATGCTCCTTTTGTAAGCTCTTAGTTGTGCCATTCCTTGGATGTTGGCCATACAAAGGTTAAATTTTTAGTTACATATCTGAGAATTTCATTGCAAGAGCGCTTAGTCTGGTATAAACAGATATTAACTCAGACACCACAGAATTCATCTCCTTTACTTTAGAAAATAACATTTTTCAACCAGAGAAATTTGGCTCTTTTTTTGTAAATTTGGTATTTACTTATCTGTATTTCCAATTATGTCATAAATTAGATTTTTTTTAAACTAAAATCATCTTTATTCTTCATCTTGATTTTCATCATGTGTGTCTGCTTCTTGCAGATAAGGATTTTGGATACACACCTGAACTCTGACTACACAGGTTTAGAAGTTTTTTTTAAATTTTAAATAATTTTGAGGAAAAATAACACTTTAAAATATTCAGAGATTGTTATGAACAATAATTCTGCTTTAATTCAACTGTAATTTTCATTTATATCCTATGACTACAAAATTGAGAGAGACAAATCCCTTTTAATGGATACCTACTTGAAAAATACTACATTTTATTTGTCCAAACAAGTGGCTGCCTGAAGTCTGGCAATCACAGATTATAGCTAACAAAAGGAGTATTAAGCTTGGAAAATAACAAAGGCAGCATGAAAAGCAACAGCTTAAAACAAAGCCTTTAAATAAGGCACAGAAATAATTACTTTTTTCGGTGGGCAAGATTGTTGAAACTAATTTGCCACCTGCTATCATAGAACAAGTCTTGTTCATCTTAATAAGGAGGTAGTTAGACATGTGCCTGTACAAGTTAGCAGATATTTTAACTTGATGAGGGATAAGAGTACCCAGTGAAGCAACTGCAGAATGAAAGTTTTCTGCTTCCTAATTTACTACACACGTTACCTCCTAATGTTACAGAAATAAAGCAGGGGTTATTTATTTAAAAAGCAGGATTCCTTTAAAACACTGAATTTTGTTAGCATTTCCTTGGTATATAAGCTTATATGTAACTTATTAGAATAATGAAATCCTACAGGTTTCAGCAGTGGCATTACAGCCACCGGTCTCCTGAATGAACACCAGCTTCCACAGAAACAATGGCAACATTGCCAAAGTGTCCCAGGGAATTAATGGAGTATCTTCCATTAATCTTTGGTCCACATGCCCTGCAGGAGTTTGAAATTCAAAGATTTCTCTCTTTAAGTGTCAGAGGGCAAGGACAGTTGGAAAGATTATCATGATGCTGCGTGAGCGTTGCTCTCATCTCCAAGGATTTAACACACTAAAATAACAGCTCTGCAGGCTGTGGCCTCAGGCAAATTACAGACCTGGCAGGGGGCAATGAATCAAGATCAAAGTGACTCTAGGCCTTGACCATTAATGTTTTCCTACCGTTTTGCATAAACCATGAAGCCACAACTAAGTTGTGAGAAGGATCATTTTGAGGCTGATCCTGCCCAGCTCAGAGATGGCAGGACAGGCTTTACTCCTGCGTTTTATGTACCTGGGATTTCACTCACCTCATGCCTAATTTACCCCATCTTAATACCAGAGTCAGAGCCACAGTGTATGGTCTTTCCATAATGGAGCTGTAATGACAGTCATTTGGAATACATTTATAATTATGAACTGAAACTGGCAGCCTTTATCCAGAGGAAAACTTACACTAACTTCAGTGACTGACTTCACTGGTAGTTTTAGCAAAAGTTGCAAGTTTGGCTACTGTAGTACAAAACTTTTCATTTTTAAATTGAATATAGGCAACAGGATTCAGCAGTACATAAAAACATCCATAGTTTTTCATAAACAAACATCCTTTGCTTATTAGCAGGACTCCTGGTTCCCTGTGTATGTACCACAGCCATTTAATCTTGGCTATATTCATTCAAATAGGTTCTTAAAATAACTACATTCAGTTATAGCATTGAATTTGAACTAGACAGCTATTCTGTAGAGTTTCAAGTATATTACCCTTCATTTCTTTTGGATTTGGAGAGTGACTTCATATGCTGGGGAATAAAATAAAAAAAAAATAAATAAAAGCTTATAACGTTCCCTGGTAGTCGGCAGAATAAAGTTTTGTGGATTTTGTTGTTCATTGGTTTGGTTTTATTTTTTCCGGAAAATCTTTCACTGTGTGGTCTAAATTTTTTGTCAGCCTATCGGCAGGGAAATGACATTTAAAAGTCTAGTTTTATCAGAGCATTTAGATTTGCTAAATATTTTATTAATTATGAAAATATTATTGAGGTTTTAACTTCTTATTTATGATGTACCGTGTCCTCTCAAACTCTTTAAATACCAGACCTTCTTGACACAAAAACTCGACAGAGGTAATAATGCTTGGGTATAACAAGATTCAGAGACTCTAAACTCCTGAAAACATTCAAAGCCAGGCTGGATGGGGCTCTGAGCAACCCAATCTAGTTGAAGATGTCCCTGTTCATGGCAGGAGGGTTGGACGAGATGGCCCTTTACAGGTCCCTTCCAACCCAAACCATCTACAAAGACTGCTCACAAAACACAGTTACAGTCTGCAAAGTTTAGCAAAGCCCTGTAATGTGAGCCCAAGTCATGAGCTGGGCTGTAGGGGGTTGCTGGACCCGAGAACACCCCAACACCTCACAGAGCTGAGCGTTGGGTTTGTATTGCTAGGAGCAAATGCACTTACATGGCTTGGGTCTCTGCAAAACATTCAAGGAGCATAGTAAATACCAGGCCTGAGAAACAGCATTCATCTCCTCTTCCTCTACAAATAAATTGCGAGTAATAAAAACCAATGTTATTTTGCTTAGATTTCTTCCTCTCCCCCTGCACTGCCAGAGCTGTTTTTCAGACACCTATGGGAGGGTATATCCTTGTTTGGATTGCAGGGAATCCCATAATCTCACAGGTGAATGCATCCTAATGAAGTAGAAAGATCGACATAATCCTTGCTTGCAGAGCAGCATCATTTATAATACTGAAAATTCCTATTGTAATTTTCTTCTTGACATGCTACAGTCTCACTTCAAATTCCTTGAATTCAATGAGGGCTTTTGTTTTTTTTTTTTTTTTTACCACAACCATCTATTTTAATTTTGACTAATTTTTTTTTCTTAACATTTACTCCAGTATGTCATGCTCTGTTTGAGAGCAGTAATTGGTTCATTCCTTCAGGGAAAAAGCAAAACACAAGCAAATACAGTTTTTGCACACAACAGGCACACACATTTTTTGCTTTAAAGCAAAAATAAATACCCTTTACATCCTCTAAATATTAAAACCACAAAAATCTTTGCCTGACTGAATATAATGTTAATTGGTTTAGATTTATGGTACTCTTATACCACAGTTTAATAGTGTTTCTTACCAACCAAGCGAGAAATCTTAGCTACCCTAAGTAAATAATATCAGCTACTGCAAGGCAAGAAAATGCTGTTCTGGTTACGGCAGTGGACTAAGATTAATAAGGTCTTAAATTCCAGATTCTGTCACCTTCTTGCTGTGTGACATTAAAAAGGATGTATCTTCATGCCCTGCCTTTAGTTCCCTTCTATAAAACAGAAAAAGTAAGAACTGTAAAACTACTGGATAGAACAACATTCTGTTTTTGTGCTGAATCACTGGCTTGTATAGCGGGGCCATAATGTTGGTTAGGGCTTATCTGCCATAATGTAACAATTAATAAATGATAGCAATCTGTGCCTTCATGAATAGAATTATGTTGTGGGTTTAACATAAAGGGAGAAATTCTAGTCAAATAAAATTAGTCATGTACAAAATCCTGGGCATGTTTTGCACCTGTTTTGCTCTTCATAAAAAGGTAGATAAATCACTGTAAATGCTTTCTCTATTAATGTTTGCTTATGGATTTATATTTCCAGGTAAAATTGCACTCAACTGCTGCCAAAAATAAGATACCACGTCTGATGTGGAGGAAGAGGCCAATAGTCATTTTATTTTCTTTACAATGTGCTTTACTAATCTCACTCAACCTGGAAGGAGAAAAGACTGTAGTGGATTTGAGGGCCACAGATTATATTTTTTAGGTAATTTTTCAAAAGTGCTTAAATATTCACAAGAGTTCATAAAAGCTTCAGAAAAGATAATAGCACTCCAAAGTATTAAAAGGAGTAAGAGAACAAGCAGTGGAATGCATACAGAGCAATTAATTAATTGCTTTGCACTCTTTCTCGCTGTTCCTTCTAGCAAAATTTCCAGCAGTAGCCAGGATGAGTACAGTAATTAATCTTTTTTATCATCTGAGATCAGCATGATTACTGGGCACACCTTTTAAGTGGAAATCTAGTCTGACATCCTGCCCCTAATTACTCACAGTCATGATTAAAGTTGGTGATAGAAAAAAGAATAATTGCACAACACAGATTTGCAAAATTCCACTCAATAAAGGGATTCAACCCAGAGATCAACATCAACATTTTAGTCACAACATCCTCTGTGTAAAGTCAGCCAAAAGCAGGAAGGAACTAGAAGTTAGATCTGACAGTATTCAAGGCGATACTGAAGAAGCAAAGACATCAGATCGGCTTCCAGCCACATGGAAGGTAGCAAACACCTCTTACACATTGCAGAATCTGAGAGACCAAAATGAAAACATTTAGGAATGCAATTCATGGAGATGCATTTGACATAACTCTATGTTTTAATGAGTCATTTTTAGAGTCAGGTGGTTTGACAGGCCATCACACAAGCACATGAATGAATCATAAGCCAATTACTTTCTTGAATCACTGACTAGGGAATATTGTCAAACTCTAATTTTTTAGTTGTGTTATTTATCTGGATGATTGTATCATTTATTTCAACAAAGGTAAATCAATTTTCAGTATTAATGTAACAAAAGCTATCACACAGGATGCTTGATGCTGCATGTGCTACGAGGAGCACAGCTGTGTCATGGCAGCCTTGGCTATCACCTTTGTGCTGGTGCTTAAAGGGGTCATGTACAACAAAATTTCAAACTACTTTAACTTAAAACCAGGAACTTGTGAGAAGCCACTCACTGTTCAACTACTGTGAAGTACCTCCCAGTCCTATCTAAGTTTTCTAGGAATATAAACATTATTTTTGCTGAGTAAGAAGGAAGCAAGGCAGGTTTATGCAAATCAACTGATTTAAAATATAAGCAGTTTAAGACAACCCCAAGTGGTGTTGCCTTAAATATTCTGATTTACTTGTAATAGTACACAGTTTATAACAATAAGTGAAACAGAAGACTGAGAGCTCAATCCTGCAACATATTCATGTGATTTCAAATGGAATAATCTGCAAGACTCAGAATGTGGAAAAGATTTCCAATCCTAGGTAAGCTTACTTAGTAAATACACAATTTTATGGTGACACAGACAGACTGATCAATTGCAAAATTGTTCACATGTTCATCAAACTTAATTCTTACCAGAAACTGATAGTCATGTGACTAAGTTTCAATAAATTCACTTTTAAATTATTACTGTCATAGCAATATGAGTCTGAATTTCAGTGTAGCACTGACTGCCAGCCTGGACTGACAGTTCCTTACTCTTGAAAAGCTGTCTTCATTCCTAAAATTTAAATATAATGGGGGAAAAAAAAAAAAAACAACCTATCATGTCCCAGCCATTACAGTGTTCTCCACAATTCACCATATCCTAAGGAAATTAAAAAACAAGAAGGATGGCAAATCCAGACAGAAATCATTACCCCAGCTCTCTCATTTTTCTCCCTAAAATTGTGGTAACAAGAAACTACACTTGCATGCATACTAAAAAAAAAAAAAAAAAAAAAAAATTAAAACTTACTATTCTGAACAAGAAGTAACACAAAATTAGCTTTCCAGACAAGCTCAGATGATTTGTACAATACTAGACAGAGTAAGTAAGATCAGGAAATAGATCAGAAATTTGTTACAAGCCATGAATACAAAATTATACACTTGGCTTCTCATAACACCATCTTTTGAATAAGTATTAATAGTAATGCCAGACACTTTAGCACACAAGCTCTAGCAAAAAGGCTCTGAATGTAGGTGAACCTAAGGGTAAAGAATGGATCTTTATAGCTAATAGGAAACATTTTCAGGAAACTGTTATTAAGAGTGCTATTAAGGGGTGTTCTGGTATGGTATAGTGATACACTTTCATCTAGGACATGTCTGGAAGCACTTGTACTTCGGCAGTGCACAGATGTTCAACTTAGAATTGAGATCCCACTGTGAAAGGTAATAGGTACACAAAGGGAAAGATGTTAGGCTGGTAAAATGTGCATTTTGCTCCCCATATTAGAACAAGAGAAAAGGAAAAGCAGAGGAAAACAACAAGTGATGGCACAGCTCTGCAGTCAACCCTTCCACTGTGCACTGCAGTTATTTAAAATACAAGTAGCTTTGGAACAAATTAGGGCTCCATGATCGTATGCTTTAATGGAAGGCATAAATGTGTCAGCACTGGAACTGGTAACACATAGATTGATAGAGCAACAAAATAAATGTCAAAGCCCATGTGAAAAGCAAGAATGTACATGAGTGCACAAAACCACCTCGTCCTGACTGTTTTTATTGTGATAGCATAAGGGCAAGGGCAACTCTACCTGTCTCTGAAATCATCAGCCACCCTCCCTTGCTCTCTGATGGCCACTTGGCCTGTAGTTCACAGTCCCTGGTTTGAGTCAAACAGCTGTTTTTGCAGGATCAATAGAATAAATCAGAGTGCAGAGTCATCCATCTGTGAAGACAGTTTACTCTGTTTTCTTTGCTAGGAACAATGTTTAGATGACTGTATAAGAAAACTAAGTGAATTGTTTACGACAGCACTGGGAGCAAGCCGCCAATGCTGGTTTGTAATGGGATTAGATAAACTGAGGCTGTGACAGATGTGTCTCCCCAAAACACTTAAGATCTTGAGTCACTGCTGCTCTTCCCAGTTGCTCAGGCAGTTGCTATAACTAGATCACTGTAGTGGTTTGGTCCAAAATACTCATTACTGTTTTCACTTCCAGGACTATGCTTGCTAACCCATGACAATCACTCATTGGGAGGAGGAGTGTCTTACATTTTCTGGTGAAATACAAAAAAAGGAAGTTTGAAATTAAGTAATTTAAGCAACATTTAGGTTAAATTAATTTAAATTTAACCACTGTTTTGAAAAATTCTCGTATCTATTCCCATAGATTTCAGAATTTCCTAATTTTAAAAGTTATCACTTTTTCAGAGGTTTTCCAAAGCATTTTCAAGTATTTTAACTTAATTATTTGTTGATGTCACATTAAACTCACACATGATTTCTATTTCCACAAGAATCAATTCAGAAAAAAATCCCCATTTTCCAAACAAGATTAAAAGAATCCCACATTTTCAAATGGCATTTTCTCATCTCTCAGAACTCTGTTAGTAGTCATTGCTGGAAGTTTATCCAATATGCTTTTTGAAAATCTTACAAAACTAAGATGACAGATTGGTTTAGATGTGACATCCTTAAATATGTTTTTCTTTTGACTGCTATTATTTCTAAGCTTCACTCCTTATTATCAGCATCTAAGCCAATGTCTTCTGTTTTCATTACAGAGGTATTGAACACTTGATATGAAATACCAAAGCTTAAATCTGCTAATACAGATCTCAAAGAAAACTTGGAAGGAATATTCAGGCCTGAATTTGTGCCATTCTCTTATCCATCTGTTAGAAAAACTGAAAGGCCAGACGTTTCTTTGAGAGTTTATCCCACACTTGTAAAGTTCAGTGAGTCAACTACTATAGCTGTATTTCTGCAGATTTGGTAACACTTCGACACAATTTTGTTTCCTGCAGTAAAAAGACACGAAGCTATTATTTTACTGAATTTTATGTGAAACCAATTGTTTATTTTTCTACTTAGAGCACTTTATGTTTTGAGCATGGAGAAGCAGCTCAGCATTGAGGTATTTCCTCCTGCCTGGCAGCCCCTGGCCTGCAAAGAAGCTGCAGCCTGACACAAAAGCCACTCAATGGTGGGCCTTCAAAAATGCCCAAAAGATTGTCCTCAGTATTCCCAAGACTTTCTCTACAGTAAACTACTGCTCCATATTTCCCTTTCTCTGTTTCCACCATGGCTTCACCTCCTTCCCTGCACTTGGACTGTCCTGTTTGCACAGCATGACACAGGGAAGGGCAAATGCTGAGCAGTGACACTTCCAGCCACAGCACTCCCCATCCCTGCCAAATCCACATCCAGTATTTCCACTTGGTTTTGAGCCTGAGAATTGAGCCAAGTAGTTCAGCCTGTGCCATGAAAAGGTTTCACCAAAGCGAGGAAGTGGAAGAAGGTGAGGATTTGGACAATTGGGTTCTGGAAGTAAAAAGAGATGCAGGGAAGAACTATTAAATTAGTGTTTTGGCCTTCTGAGAGTACTGCTTTCATGCAATAATCATGCAAATGAGAGGGTATTTTATCTATGTAGCCAAACACAGTCACACAAGGTTATAAACATGTCTGGGCTAAGATATTCTCCTGATTAGTCAATGTAATAAAAAAGGAGAAAGACTAATCTATGCAAATTAAAACATGTAGCAGAGCCTTTGTAATATCCAAAGCTGCTTAGTCAGGCTTCAGAAAGACAACACAGATTTTACGGCTGACACACAAAGCAGCACAGCTGGGAATTGCCTGCTGGGAGCTAAATGCTACCTGTAGGCTTTGGTATCTTTACTGCCTGTCACCTGGTGCAAAGTCTTAACAGTGTGTTCTAGGAATACCCTGGGCTGCTGCCAGCAGCCCTGCCAGACTCAAGCTAAGAGGCTTTGTTAGGAAAACTGGGTATTTGTTCTCTTCTGGTTTTAGATAGATGCAACCAGGGCAGGATTTTGATCCTTAAAAACTGAATATATTTTTAGTACAGCTGAATTTACTAATTTTGAAGGCATTATTGAGTAAGACAAATACCACTAATTTTGAAAAAGGACTAAATACTGGAAAATCTACAATAACAAAGCAAATGTTATTAAATAGTCCACTGTGGATGGTAAACTACTGCCCTGGTTAAGAAGTTCAAATACTCCTATGTATGTTCAGCCACATAGGATTAATTAGCAGGTTTTATTTTACAAGCTTTGCTGAAGTCTTCATAGACTATTAACTTGCGTAATCAATCTTGTCACAATATTCTGTTTGTCATATTTCTAGGATTATTGGTAACAGTAAAAAAGTAACTGCCAGCATTTGGGGAATTTGGATTGTCTAGATTCTAATAGAAGAAAGCAATGATGTTAAACTGAACCTTCTGGATGTGACAGAGAAAGATTATCAGAATAGTTTGAGCAAAAAGAGATCGTGACCTGCTGGACTTCAAGGTTTTGTGACATGTGAGTATGGGATGCATCCACCAAAATTAAATCCTGGTAATTTTCTTTTACTTAAATGTACTAAACATTCTTTTTCAGATTGAATTGTTTTGAGTATGTTAGGGAAAACAAACAAACAAAAACCAAAACAAAGAAAGCAAGAAACTAACCCACAAACCAAGCCACAAAGAATAGACCTTCAATGGAAAAGTGAATTGTTCTACATTGTTTCCTCATGATAACAATACTTTCAATTACATGTAAAACACAGCTGCTGTACTTGATGATAGACCCTTTTAAAATTGTCAGCTAAGTCAAACCACTGCACTGTGCATATTCCAAGTTCACACAGTGTTTGGCTTCCTTTGGGATAAAGCGGTGTCCTGGGTTGCAGTGTATTCTATTACCATCCCCATCAGCTGTTGAAATCAGGTGGGGCAGTGTTTCCTTGCCTCCTCCCCCCAGACTATCTTGCTGTTAATTGCCCATCATTGTCCTGCCGCCTGACTCAGAGATAACTCCCTCCGGACTATCTTCTGTTAATGAGCCTCATCAACACTTGGCCTCATGACTCATTACCCCATTGTGAGATGCTCCACCCAGAGGGAGGAACCAAGCATCCCATCGTGGATATAATCTGAGGCTGAACACCAGAGATGCTGGCTTCCCACTGGATTTCCAGAGGATAGGAGCTACACAGCCACCATTGGACTTCCTGAGGAAGAGCAGACTGTTTTACTACAGGATCACTGCTTCAGAGGACTGCAGCCACCATTCTACCAGACTGCTACCACCACCCTGCCTAACAGGGTGTCAGGTTGTACCTTGACTCTGTCAGTTTGACAGTGTTTTCTTTTACCTTTTTTTTCCCCTTTTCTTTAATTTCCATTAAATTGTTATTCTGACTTAGTGCCTCCCACTGGTTTGTTTTCAAACTAGTACAAGGGGTAGAGGTCTTTACCTACTCAGAAATAAGTTTTTTTATTTAGCCAAATAATGCCTAAGTTATTCAAAACTGTACAGACAAGCACAGGCTATGTAATTAATAACAGTAATTAAAGCAAATTATGTATTAATGACTGCTTTGGGAAGCAAAAGGACTTGAACTCCCCATGGAACTGAGCTTGGTACTGGATGATTTTTAGGGTTCCTTCCAACCCAAACCATTCTATGATGTTTCATGATGTTTCTTGAACTGACCCTGAAAGTGAACAATTGAATGTTTAATCAGTAAATTCACTGTTAAGACAAACATTGCTTTTTAATGGTTATTTTACCTTCAGTAGAAATGGTATTTCTGCTGGTCCTTTAGAAAAGTAAATTACATAAATAATATCTGTACTTCAGTTGTTCTTTGTGAATGTGAAACAGGCATATGAAAATTTCTAACTCCAGAAAATTGGATTGCTTCCATTCCTCACAGCACACAAGGTCCATTTGGTGAGCGAGCTGGAAACAGCAGAGCTCCTTGTAATATTTCTTTAAAAAGCACATTTGTTGCTATGTCGTTAATAGAGAAATCAAACCCTGTAGGGCATGAGCACTAGTTTAATACCAGGGAGATGCATCGTCAATGACAAAATATTTCATAGTTGTATGGCTACAGGTGTGCTTAATGAGCTGTGCCTAGAGTCTGGAAGTGGGAAAAAAGAGCAAACATCATGACATAAAATGTTAAGTGAATGCATTAATCATATCTTTCAAGCGCTTTTCAATGGTCAAACTGAAAGTGTTTTCCACACTCTTAATAATTTCCTCTAAGAGAATCAAGGACTGGGCAATGAATTTACAGACACTGATCTATACACTATCAGTTCACATGAAGTAACTTATTAGAAACACTTGCTATTCCTTGGAGTGTAACTATGACCACCACAGTTTAGCAAAAAGCCAGGGCATCTGCAGCCTCTGAGTTCCTCAAAACCTTGCAAAGACACATTGTAAAAACTGAGATCACTGTCAGCTCAGCAAAGGCTGGAGGAAAAACCACATCTGAGTGCTCTGCTGTGATCCTGGCTGCAGTTTTCCCGGTCCTCTCCCCCAGTCCTCTCTACCTCTGCCTGTAAGTTTGTGGTATCTGCCTCTTCTGGGCTTTCTGATGTGAATACCTCTTCTGCTAAATGCCTCTGAGGTATCTGCTCTTGTCTTTGCTGTGCCTCCTTTAGGCAGAGAGTTTATCTTAGTTGGGCAGGTGGAATAGTCTGTCGGTGATAGGAGAAGGCAAAGCTGTTATTTCTAGAGCTGTTAAGGTTTACCCACAGGCTTGAGTCGAATTTGCATGATGCTTTAGGAAACCTCTTCAAGACTGAGACAGATCTCAATTTTATTTTCTCTTGCGTATTTAAAGCCAGAACAGCAAAAAAGAAAAGAAAAAAAAAAATTAGGAAAAGGGCAAGTTCTGTCTGGATGAGGGAATCAACAGTTCAGCAGCAAATGTGAGGGATAATATAAACTATTCCATGGAGTAAAGACAAAGGCCAACTCGATATGCTGCAGAAGAGCTTCAAGGCATTGAGTGGAAAGACAAAATGAAATATAAACTAAAACAAAGTGATATATATAAGGAAAGAAACTGAATGCTATGGCTGGGTCTGAAATAGTTATCACCACAAAGGAATAAGGTCTCAAGGTTTGGGTTTCAGAGATAGAAACTCAATGACCATATCGACTGTTACAAAGTACTGATGGAATGAATGCAAAGTCCATTAGGCACAGTAACCAGAAATGAAATAAAGCAAAATAGGAAATATTACAGCAGAGGACACAGACTTTATACAATGGGACTTCTGAACCTGGAAAAGATCAAATTGGAGTGCAACAGGAAAGAAATCTAAGAAATCTGGAATGATAAATGAATAGGTAATACTTGTTCACTGCCTTCTTAAACAAGGACTAAGGGGCATCAAAAGATAGTATCACATAGCAAGTTGGAACAAAAAGATATTTCTCTATATAGCTTGCTATTAAGATGTTATGATATTACTGTCCAAAGGATTTACAATGTTTATGGCAGTTCACAAAACAGCTGGACAAGTTTATGGAAGAAAAATCCATTGACACGTATTGAATAGCAAGTCCTCTCCTAAAATTTATGAAATCTGTGATTAGGATGTGCTGGAAGCCATCAAAGTATTCTAGAGAAGTCTCACAACTAGACTATCCTGTCTTAAAGGCCTTGTTAAACACCTGTGGAAGGAACTGCTGAGGGTGGAGATAGATCTCATGTCTGGGTTTAGTACAACCAAAATCAGGTTACTCAGGTAAAAATTACCTACTTGTGTTCCTCGTTGAACACGTGGTAATTAAGGCTCTGTTTAGAACACCGCAAGACTGGAGCAGAATTTGAACTGAAAGAACAAGAAGTGCTTCTGCAACTGGAATACTGAAGATCTGGAAATGGAATTAGAGACTTGCCTGGTCATACAAACCAAATTCAAAATCCCCATGGGAAACTGCGCTCTACCCAGAGCAGGACTCGACAAAATTCTAAAACCCGGGTGAACAAATTAATTGTAGGCCTGCAGTAACTCAGGCTTACTACCACTGCATCGTTGTCTTATTGGAGTATTTAACAGCTGTCCAAAAATGAGGTTTGCCGTCTAACAATCCCTGTTTATTTGTGGTGAGTATCTTCAACCACCTGCCAACTACTTTTCCATGAAAGCAGCATCTTAGATACACATGCTGAACATGCATGAACCCTAATGCCTATAATTAAATGGTAACAGTTCAGCATAGCAAACTAAATCCAGCTCAGGGCATGGAGGGGATCTCAGACCTTTAACTGTATTGGCTGCAGTCTATAAAAACCAAAAGTTAAACTCATTTACATAATCAAGCTCTTGATTGACAGATTCCACCTCATTTCTGCCTCCTTAGGCCCTCCCTGACCATATGCTCTAGCCTGGAAGCAGAGGGCTGAGGAGCTCCCAGATCCTGGGCATCCCGGCTCTGGGACCCACAGGTCCCCTCTCCCTCCACAGTCTGCCAGGCCTTGGGCACGTCCAGCCTTGGGGCTTGCTGACACCACTCCCAAGATATTCCACTTAAAGAACCCATTGGCAGGTTGCAACCTTTGCTCACATCCATGCTGGAGGAAGCACTGGAGCAGCACAGGGCTTGCTGTGAGAGCCCTCCAGCTTTTTCCCTGGCTGCAAGCACTGAGACCTATGGGAACAAATCTGGGGGCTGTGTTCTCCATTTCAGCACTGCGCTTTGTTTGGGCTTTCTTCAGGGTGGTGGTGGGGGAAATGCTTCCATTGTGCCGAAGATTGAGGAAAAAAAAGAAGAAAAAAGGAAAAAAACAACTACCCAACACCTCACTAACCAAAAAACCCCAGATCTGATCAAACTTTGATTACTTGTACTTAATTCTGACCTTCACGTTAAATGTTGGAGACAATGCAGATAAACATGTAATTGTAACACCCTATGGCACCCACATAAAATCTAGACTCAATTTTGCAGAGTGAAGGGGAAGGAAGGAAAAACTGAAGAGAGTCCAGAAAAGAACCACAGGATGACCTGGGAAATGAAAAAAAGAGCTAAGAAAGTAGTTTCAAACACATCTGCAATTCAGCTAAACAACAGCTCATGAAGGGACTTGGAAACAGTTTTCCAAGGGATAAAAGCTAACATTGAACGAGTTGTTTCTCATCAGCCCATGTCTGTGCAATTAACTGAGTAAAAGACAAAGACGGAAGCTGAGCTCAGAGTTATCTTCACAGCTTTCTTAAACTGTGAAATAATTGCTTGAGGGGAGTTGTGGGAACTCTACCACTTCTGGGATATTTAAAAAACTACAGGGGGCATAATCCTAGAAACAGTATTTTAAGAGGGATTTTTAGTAGCAAGTACTTAACAGGGAAGTTCCATTAATTGCTTGTAGCTTTTTATTTATTAAAACTCAAAATTGCTGGGGTTGTCCAGTAAATTACTTTTGTGTTAAGTGTTCCCTGAAAGTAGCAATTTTTACAAGGTTCAATAATATTAGTGCCACCAGATTAACATGGTATTTGAGAAAATTTTCATGCAACATTCAAAGTTTATTAAGAATCAACTGCTAAAGACAGCAGTTTACCCCAACTCTGGATTATATAAACTTATTTCTTTAATTCCCCATTTAGCCATTTAAAGCTCAATTTCATCTTATTTCAAATATTATATTTTTTTTTCTTCATCTTTCTGTTGCTCTTTTATTCTACTTTTTCTCTTGTTCTTTTAATCTATATTACTTTCTCTTTTCTTGTCCTCTCCTGCACATACTGCTCTATTCTGTATTTTTGCATCATTGGTGTCACATATGCCCTGCCAGAATCCACTTTTTGATTTTTTTTTTTTACCTCATGTGCCCTTTCTTTTTTTTTTTTCAGTTATTCTCCAGTCTTTTTAACCCCCTTTAGAATTTTTCCTTCAATGCAATATTTGCATTGGTTATGCATTGGTTATTGCATTGCATTTGGTTATGCTGTGCAAAAGAACATCACAGTTCAAACAATTTTACCCAAACATGCTTCTCCTTATGGCTGTCCCTTCTTGTGGCTTCTGCTCAGATAATATACACATTTTGTTCAATTTTATTTAAATGCCACAAGGTCAGGAATAGGAACAGTCATTTAAAGACACCAGAAAGCAAATTGAAAGGAAATAAAACATTTCTGTAGGAAATAAGATGGGTCTTTAACTGTTATCTGTTGAGATACAGATAAAAAAGAAAGAGGTCAAAAATAGGCCTAGAAGTCATCTTTCAAGGACCTTTTTTGTTTTAAGAAATTGTTAGCTTTTTACTTCTAGCAGGTAAGTTATGATCAGAAGGTATTTCCCCTCACCTATTCCATCTTTCCACCACACACATTTTTTATTTTTATCTTGACCCAAAACCAATTCATACTTCTTCAAAGAGCTGTTTCTTCCTCTAAATCCTTTGGTCATTAATCCCTCATAAAGAGGGAATGCAGAGGCATCACACATTTTTCCCCCTACTCAGCTCTCCAACATTATTCCTTAACTCACCAGATCTTCTCTTGTCTCACAGTCATCACATCTACCTGAGAATTTAATACAGTAGACAGGCAAAAATCATTGTCTGGTTTTTGAGTTTTGTTTTGGGTTTTTTGGTTTTTGTTTTGGGTGGTTTTTTTTTGTTTTTTTCTTTTGGTTGGTTGATTGGTTTGCTTTTGGGTATTTTTTCCCCAGAACAGGATTGACACATTTCTGGCTTCATT
Organism: Corvus brachyrhynchos; assembly: GCF_000691975.1. NCBI lineage: Eukaryota > Metazoa > Chordata > Aves > Passeriformes > Corvidae > Corvus > Corvus brachyrhynchos. Next base: position 649,174 of record NW_008246057.1, on the reverse strand, counting down.
TGAGCACCAAAAAAATATTTAAAAAAGCCTTCAACAGCAGCAGATTAGAACACCACCTTTACAAAACATAATTTAATCTCTCCCTGGCACAGGGAGCAACTCTTCTGATTTAAACAGCCATAGTTGTATCTGCACAGATTGCTCCGGAGAGAAGCTTGGGTGGCCCTGGCTGGGTGCAAGAGGCAGCTGAGGGTTGCAATGAATGTGACACAGGGCTGTCCCTTAATTGCTGTGGTGGAATGAGTGTGGCACAGTGCTGTCCCTTGGCTGCCATGGGTGGCATGAGTGTGGCACAGTGCTGTCCCTTAATTGCTGTGGTGGAATGAGTGTGGCACAGTGCTGTCCCTTGGCTGCCATGGGTGGCATGAGTGTGGCACAGTGCTGTCCCTTAATTGCTGTGGTGGAATGAGTGTGGCACAGTGCTGTCCCTGGGCTGCTGTGGTGGAATGAGTGTGACACAGGGCTGTCCCTGGGCTGCTGTGGTGGAATGAGTGTGGCACAGTGCTGTCCCTTGGCTGCCATGGGTGGAATGATTGTGGCACAGTGCTGTCCCTGGGCTGCTGTGGTGGAATGAGTGTGGCACAGTGCTGTCCCTTGGCTGCTGTGGTGGAATGAGTGTGACACGGGGCTGTCCCCTGGCTGCTGAGGGTGGAATGAGTGTGACACAGTGCCGTTCCTTGGCTGCTGCATTCTTCACTCCTGTGACATTTGCACACTCAAGCTCTATTTCAGCCTTTATACATAATTTCCCTGCTTGGGATAAAGATGTGGACAGGAGAGGCTGCTGGTTCCTGTTTCTTTCAAATGCTCAACCAGGATTACCCAACAGTCTATCTCTGATCAGCCAGAATAGCATAAATGTTGCCACTTTTAAAATCATAGTACTTTCCAAATACTCAATATTTTTAATGCATACAGGGATAGCTAAAATAATAGCATCCTAGAAGAAGAAAAAACAAAAGTAAAAGGAGGAAGGAGCAAATAGTAATTGGTTCCCCTTCAAAAGAAGACAGAGAAGAAGAACCCCATCTTAACACTGGTTTTCACACACTGATTTTCAGTCTCATTTCTATGCTGTTCTCTGATTAGTAACAGAGACATGCATAATATCTCAAACACACCCAGGTACATTTACTTAGCTGATGTGCTTTAGAAGGTTCTTGATTTAAGTAAGAATCTAGCCCCAGGCAAGCGCCTCACAAGAAATGATTGCTAGTAGATGCTCAGCCCTATATCTTAGCTAGTAAAATTAAGTTGCTGTCGAAACAGATTAATCAACTATCATGCAGAAAAGACACAGATACACAGTGGCACTGTGAAGACAAATTACTAAACAAATTTTATGCCCAGATAACTCTCCATTTTTAATTCAATTATTTATTCATTTCAATGCCTTTATTCTAAAGGCAAATACCAGTTTCTACTTTCTTAACACCAGCTGCAAATAAGAAATGAAAGACATTTTGTGTAAAGCTCACCTTCTCCAGCAAAGGTAGAAGATACAGAGTTATGTTGCAAAAAGCCTTACCATAAGCGTTTATAATGCCTAGAATAAACACAGACAATTACTGTTACAGATTACTTAAAAGCACTTAACAACAGACCTGCATTTTTACCATTATCCTTGTCCATTGTATTTAACAAGCAGCAGAAATTATAGCATGGCCGACAGCAAAACATTTTCCTGCTATAACCCCAGGATTAAATGATCCTGAGCAGCGACCTATGTGTACGTGAAGGGAATTTTTCATTTGCTCCTTTCTGTATGTTACAGTATTGGGTGATAACCACATCTTGCACCACTCTTGATGGATTTGCAGACTGCACTGAATTAGACCTGTTTGCTTTAATTGGAACAGTAGAAGCTGTTGCTCATGTTCAATGAAGCTAGGGACTTAGTATGTAACATCTTTCCAGACATAATTATATCAAAGCTGGGTCAAATTAAGAACTAAAGTCTTTAAATAGAGATTCTAAGGCTCTGTAAGTCCTGCTAATGGTTTATCTGTGTTTTTAAAACAGACTCTTCAAAAAATACAAAGTGTTCAGCAAAATCTGACTATAGGACATTTTTCGCAAAGGAATAGAATTCTTTTCAATGATTATTTTGCGTCAAAAGCAGACTGAGATGACCTATATCGTAAGGCAATGTACTTCTGGGATCATAAGAAATGCACCACCACCACCAGTCCCTGACCCCAAAAAATCCTTATGAATTTTTTTTTTCCCTCCAAATCTGTGCCCCAAATAACACATTTCTGTCTTTTACGCAAGGAAATGTCACTGATTCATCTTATGCCCAGAAACTTTCATGAATATCTTAGATGATGCTGGAGGTCAACGTGAAAGAGAAGCTAGTGGGGACTCCGCTGTTTTCTACACGGACTTAACCAGCCTTGGATTATATCAAGGATATTTATGAGTTTCCTTGTTTAGTATCTTCAATATGATTAGCACAAATACTGAGATGGATTCTGAAAATATGTTCTAGGTTGAGTTCAAAAGGAGTCCCAGAAGAATATGATTTTTTTTTTGTTGCCCACTGTAATAGGGTAACAGTCTAATGACTGATTTGCCATATGATAGGCTGTGTGCTTATTTGCCTATATCTATGAGCAGTTTCTACATTTTAAGTATAGAGACAGAACTGGTAAAGCCTTTTTTCTTTCTGTGTTCTGCTGAACTAGTGAAATCACTCAAGGTTAATACAATTAGATGACGGATAAAGTTCTTGATGGATGGGACTGCAGTGACACTGAAAAATGTGGTGCTCGTTCCATTAAGAGAGATTTCTGCATCCAGTGCAATTAAGGGAGGTACAGATGTGAATATGGGAGTAGCTGGAATAAAAAAAGAAATGGCTTCATGCATCTGTAAACCTCTATAAAAGACATTTGAATTGAGACAAATACTGGTAGAGGGATCATCTTTCTTCTTCTGATGAAGAAGGTCAACTCAAGGGACAGATTCACAGACTGTGTCAAAGCTGTGAAATCCTCAAATGTTCCTTAGGTGGGACTTTCCTGGAATTTGCCTGTCTTCCCTGCTGCAGAAACTGAGAGGCATGGAAGGTGGGGCAGTGCATACCGTGGAATGAACCTACTCTCAGGCTGGAACAAGACTCCTAAGATACTTTAAAAAGGACACACCTTTTTAAAAACTTTTAGAGACAATATAAAGGTAAAAGGTGTTTCTTGGCTTGACTTTATCGCATGAGTCTTAAGTCAAATAAGCATTTTGAAAAATGAGCCTCTATTTTTTTCCTCAAAAAATCTACAAACAATAGAAGTGATATTTACAAACATCAGAAGCAATGTTAGAAACAAAGTTATGTTCTGAAAGAAACTAAACAGAACATGATGCTTCTTGCAGCTCTATTACTGGCTCCCTGTGCCAGTGTGAATCCTCCTAGAACTAGAGCAGACACAGGAACAACACAAAAGCTGAAGAGGTTGTTCCGACCTTCATTTGACAATCTTTTATTTACAAGCATCAAAATAAGAAAAGTATTGGTAAAAGCACCAATCCAGCATGGGCGCTTTACACCAGGCCTTTCCCTAGTGAATTCTCCACTGTCTAATATTCCTGTGCTCAAACTGGACTATATCTGACTCTCCCTTTTCCAAAACCTTCAGTACCATAATCACTGGAATGTCATTTTTCTCTCAAACCTGGCTTAAGTTGGACAATTGATTTTGAAGTTATCACCTGCATCCCACTACCTGCATGCAGAGATTGTATGACTGCAAATGTCCCATTTCCCCAGCGGACACAAATGGAACTGAGCCAGTAATGCTCATTAACATTTTGGCTTTAAAAAAGGGCCAAATTATCAGAAAACCTCTGAAGGTTTTTTCTCTGAGGTAAAAACATGTTTTTTTTTCTCATGCAAATAGTGTTGGCAAATCCACAGTACTACATTCCTTCTGCTTGGAAGTCTTTGTCAGCAGTCAAAACTTCACAAAATAACAGACTAAAACATCCACCCTACCCCAACTGTAAACTACTTGTTTTTCTTCCTATGCTCTTTAATAATGTGTGCAGATCCATTAAAATGGATGGCAGCTTTCCATCGTAACAGTAAATGCCACATTCTTCTGCTAATAATAAGCACCTCTGGAAATTAACCTGCTGGTACAACTTTTATAACCATTATTTCACTCTGCTTTCCTCAATTACAGAGGAGTTATGCCTACCTGGTGTTTTTCCTTAGCATCTCTTATCACAGATCACAAGCACTGTGATATATAATATCACAATATAATGAAAACTTCTGATAGAAAATTACATTTTTAAACCTGGAAAATATTCTCTGTGATGACCAAGGAAATACTTTGTGCTGGATCAGAGAAGGAAAAGGAAAGGGAAAAGCAGAGGGAGAAGGAAAGGGAAATTTGCCTATTCTTTATTTTAATGATTCTGTGAGAATAATCAAAAGAGGATTTTTGCTGCATTATCAATTCCAGTGTATGAAATGTAATTACTCTTTAAATACGGACAGCTCAGAATTAAGAACTACATATTTTTATTTAATTTTGACCACTGAAAAAGACACCTGCTCAGATCTGCCACCAAATGACCATTATAAATTACTTGGGAAAAGCCCACAGCATTTTAACAAGCAGATCTCATTACAGGACATACAACTTCCTCACCTTCATTTTGTAACAGTTCTAATGTTCTTAATGTTCATGCTTGAAAGGAAAAATAAATATTTATCACACTTACTGAGGAAAGCTGTGGTTATGGCTATTAGGAGCACTTTTCCAAAGTACAAGTATCATTCTGGGTCTTGTCCAAGAAGGCTTCCAACTCAACAAATGACCAAAATAATCAATGCTTCAGTTTAGGACCAAAGAGAATGTATGTTTCATCTGTATATCCACATAGGTAACACTGCCAGAATGGTTTCCATTGGGATGTATTAACCTTTTAGGCAGATTCTCTTCCCTTAACAGGCTAAACATAAACTTACTTAAAGTGATCATTTTAATGACAAGCAGCAATAGAAGCAAGACATGCAAGTACTAAGATACTAGAGACAATAAATTCACAGTCATGCTTTGACTTCAACAGGAGAATTAGCCAGGTTTTCTAGCTTTGCTATGAAGTTCAGGAAAGTGGCCACCATTTCATTCAGGTATCTATTTAAGTTGCTATGACCTGAGAGCTGAATTTTATAACTTGAAACATCCTAACAAAGAAACAAGTATGTTTAAAATCCTCCTCTTATGCTAATCAGCATTGCCAAGCCTTCTTGGCAAAGAGGCATGAATATTGCTTCTGCTGCTTCCTTACCATATTTTATCCGGCTCTGAAGAGCTCTGTGAAGATATACAGCAGCAACCTTTCCAATCTGCGAGACATCATTTATCACCCGCTCAGACAAGTTCTGACACTTGAAGAGACTACAAGGTGTTTCATAACTGGTACCAAGTAAAAAGAGAAAAAAAAGGATAATGAAAAAAAAAAATATATAAAATGGACAAGGATATTCTAGGGACAGGTTTTTCTCCATGCTATTGACCCTGTAAACCTTGGGGCGCATTTTCCCCTTGGTACTGTTACCTAGTCCACAAAAGATGCTGATTTTTTTCAGCTGCAAGGTATTATTATATATCTTTCAATTTCTTCACACAAAGTCTGCCAGGCACACTGGCTATCCTAGCAGGAACAAAGCAGTTACTTATGAGAGATGACAATGGCCTTTTGAGATTCAGGGTATATTACACCTTCTCTATTAGATATTCAGTCCCCAAACTATTTCACTTTGCTATTCCTGATAGCACATGGTTAAGGATCATTCACCAGCTAAACAGGTGAATCCCTTATAAGTTAATGAAATTTACGATCTTGACTTCTGCCAGTAGGGTGATATGATGCAGTATGAAGAAATTAATGGAGAGGATTAACATGAACACCAAATCACTGAAGCACACTTGCAAATGAAATCATGGTTCCCAGATGATTTCCCTAGCAGCTATAGTTTTGTTTCTGACACAGACATGTCTTTAATGACTATCTTTTCAAGATCAGCTAACATCCTTCCAAAATCAGTTTCTACTAAATGAGGCTGCATATTCCATCCAAGCTTCCTAGTATAGCATTTACTACACTAGGTCTGTTTTTAATCACAAATCATGATAGTGCATAAAAGAGAATATAGGTTTTTTGCTCTCTCTGAAGGGAATGATGATCAGCAGAACACAGTTCCATCTTCTATTTTTCTAAACACTGATTTTAATATTTCTGTAATCCAAGGGACTTTTCAATATTTAGAAATACTTTTAAGATCAAATGAAACATATTTATATTTAACAAAGAAAAGCCAATGCGCTAAATGAGTAAAATCACCTGTGTACTGCAGGAGATGTGGACTGTGAGTGGGGATCTAAAAACAGCTTTGGAGGTATTTATAGAGGGAATCTATAAATTGCTTCTCGTGTCTTTATCCAAAGACACTCAAAGATCCTACATCATTAGGATCCAACATCCATGTTTCATGGTTTCTACTCCACAGACAACTTTGCAGCAAGATTATTGTACCGCTCCACTAGTTTCCCCCTCTAGACAATGCCTATTTTCCCTCCTTTTGTCTGAAGCTATAGTTGGCTGTCATTTCCCAGATGGAAACTTCCTTGTTAATTGCAAGGACCAAGTCCAGGAAGGGTGGGTTAGGAGCCATACAGCTTGCTCTTAGGTCTGGAGTTATTCCAGAAACCGCTTGCGAAGTGATACTCCCTCTTGTTTTGCTTTGGGGACTGCCTCAGACTTGCCACTCAACACTTAGTCCTTTCTGTGGATTCTGACAGAAAAGAGAAAAAGAAATGAAAAGGCTCACAAAAAACTGTGATGGATTCTGGTTAGTCTCAAGCTTTCAGCACAGTTTTCTGCTCTGGCACTGAGAGCTGGGATTTTCCAAGGCATCTAATTTCAGTGCCTATGTATCACTTTCACAGATGAACCTCTGGAAGAGGGGACGCGGAGGACTGTGCAAAACATGCTGACACAGCTGTATCTCACTCCTATGAAAATGGTTTGGTTTTTTTAACTTAAAAAAAGAGCAGAAATCATACACTGAGCACCAGTGTTAGATCACTGGTGAAAGTGAGGGCACAGTGTTACATGACCTTTCAGGCTTTTACCTACCTTGGTATTAAGTAAAAGAAGTTTGGTTTTGAAGCTTTTTTTAATGTATGGAAGCTGAAGTTACATCTTTGATTTGCAGTCTGGGAAGGGTTAACAAGAAAAAGGACAAACATGTCCAAGTTAAAAACAAGGAAGAAACCCTTTTCAGACAGTCATGTATATCAGACCATTAGTAGGAATGATAAATTTTGTAGCCTCAAAAAATATAGGGAAGATTTTGTCTCTGGGGGTTGAAGCAGGCAGGACATCAGGCTAGTAAAAGTGTTGTTAGCAAGAGGGCACTTCTTCCTCTGTATTAGGTTTTTTCCCCCTTAGTCACAGGAAGAAAGAAGGAGGAATAAAACATTGTAATCTGCAGCTGCAGACATAAGGACACAGAAACTCACAGTGGTACCGGCACTTTGTGGAAACAGACAGATACTGGTTTGGATTTCCACAAGTGGAAGAAAGTCTTCTTCCTTAAGTTCCAGCTTCCCAATCAGCATTAAACACAGGAGTGGCTATCCCTTTTCTGGGGCAGCTATACTCACAGTCCTTTTAAGAATACATTCACACTCCTTGAAATTCCACTACTTATACACAAATGTTTCCACTTAATCTCCCAGTTCAGATAGGTGGCTTTTTTCCCTGTAGAAGGGAAAAAACCAACCAACCAACCAGCCAACTCCAAAAACTTCTTGGGAAATCAGCTTAGATCTGTGCCTCATTCTTTCTTCTCCATCATTCATTGGGAGGGCAGAAGGGGAACTGAAGGCCAAAAGATTAGCCCTCCCTACTGGACTGCAAAAAGTAAGAAAAAATGGTGCCAAGAGATTATCTTTTAGACCACCTTTTTATATACTTTGGGGAATCTGTTTTTATCATTCTCTTGGGGAAAGATGAGCAAAACTGAACACAGACATTTCTAGGAATTCATTTTTCTTCAAACAGCTCTTGATGCACTTGAAGATCAGGAAATGGTCCAAAATCAAGATCCAAACCCTCTGATCCGTGTTCCCCCTGAAGGACTGAGATACCAGGACAGATCTCCTGAGAAGGATGGCCTGGAGAAGGCAGGCAGCACTAAGCTCTATGACTGCATGCTCAAGCTTGAGTACAGAAAGTTTCAGCCACATTAATGACTCCCAGGACAGCTGTCAGGACATAGGTGGCTCTTCACTGCCCACTGGCAGAGTGAATCTCTTAAGGGAAAGGAAGCAGGGAACCTTTCACACCTGCAGCTTTCACTCTTGGGCCAATAGCTACCATATCGTGTCCCTTCGCTCCTGACCCAAAGCTCTGTGTGCTATGAAAAGCTACTGAAGCAGGTATCTGCTTTCTCTTCTGGCTCTCTCTCCTCCATTTGAAACCAGAGCTGTCAGTATCCAGACAGAAAGACTCAGGGAAAAGGAAGAGCTAGACTTGGATGACTAGCCTAAATTATTAGCCAAGGTGTTAAAACTTTTGAAGCTGCTCCATCAGATTTTTACAAAGCACAGAGAGCTTTCATCAATGCTTCCCTAACGGGAGTGATTGGTAGCTCTGATCCATCTTTCTCTCTGCTGTTACTGCTCATGCTGCATCTCTCCAACCATGAAGTACATCAAATTTTTCCTTAAGCAGACTGTAGACCTTCATGCACCAAAGAACAGCACGTTTTATTTAAGATTATAGGTTTTATATAAATATTAAGCAAAACATACAGCATATGCATCAAGCTGAGATGAAAAGAAACAGTGCAGTTCAATTATAGTAATTACCTCTCCAATGACTCTGAGGCCAAAAGGTCCCCTGCTTTTATATTACTTGAACACTCTCTAACCTTCCACAAAAGCTATACTATTCATCTTTAATGAATTCAAATACCATAGGATAGAATATCTGCTGCATTTGGAGGTGATTTTATAGAAAACTTTGTTAACATATTCAGAGTTGACATTTTGCCTATCAAATACCTCCACCCTGAATATCATAAGAACCTAAGATAAAAGGGCCTCTGGCTCAGTACAGATATTCTTACAAAGATCCACCTCACCTGAGATCCTGACTCCAACAGGCACCAAAACTGGGTATAGAAACAACGATGTGAAAGAAGTGTAACACTGTACTTGTTTAGCATACTCTGTATTTCAAAACAGTTTGCAGCAGAGGGAACTCCTGACCCACGGCTCACATCCCTTTTAAGCCTTCTAAATTAATATGCACAATTTCCTGTGATAAGAGTGCTCTTAGCAAATATGCACTAAGAAAAGCAACTTGAAAAAAAACCAAACCAAAACCTAAGCCTCCCACCAGCTAATATGTGGAGCCAATGCACAGAACACTTGTATCAGGGTTTTTGGAGCATCATAAATGCTTTGTCATTTTGGTCCCTGCCTCTGTGAGGTGAAAGATGGGAACAGGACACTACTACCTAACACAATTATATTGATATGCTAAATTTTTAAGGACATCTTGTACATATCACATTTCCAGAGCCAAAACAAAAATAGGTAAGAAGACTGATGCAATTTTATCTATCAATTCATGAAAATAAAATTAGAATAACAGATTACATTTCCCAAGCTTAGAACAAATAACTTCTTTCTTTCCCAAGAACTACCATGTGTTACAAATATGAGGCTGACAAACCACAAGATGACAAACCAGAAGAGAGTTGTGTGCAGAAACTAAGATCCATCCACTGCCATTCTGGAAATGCTCCTCCTAACACCAGAACCAAAGACTGTCAATCATTCTGCAAATGATACACTCCTCTGGAGAAAATACTACTCATAGCTCCTGTGTTGGCCGTGTTATGCAGCTTTTGCATGCATCTGCTCAAAGCAATAAAGCAGATCATGGTTTCTGTGAGACAAAACATCCCTGTCCTGAGGGCTGACAGGGATTCAGCAGAGGCAAAAGGTCCTTAAACAAAAAGCAGACTGGGCAGAGCAGGCAGGTGAATATTACTTCCCTCCATGCCTTCACCTAATTTCTTCAAAGAATCCTAGAATTGTTTGGGTTGGAGAGGATCTTGGGTTTTTATAAACTGATATGGTTTCCTGTGAGGATAGGGAAATCAACTGAAAGATCTCTGAACAAGCACAAGACTGAATCCATTCAGAGCCAGCAGGAGCTGTTAGACCTGTTAGAGCTACCAATGGGAGGGACTGAACACAGCCAAACCTGTGATTGATGACCTCTCTGTAATTAGGATATTTTAGGCAAACAGTGCAGTTCTTGAACGCTGTTCCCAGTAGGATTCAAAAAGGAATCATACCCCTGAGTTCAGCATGCCAGCAAGGAGGCAATGAGCAATAAATCAACAGCCAAACTTTACCATCACGCAGTCTGGGGCCACGATTTCCAGTGGACTGAGAGGAGACAAAGGAATAAGTAAAGAGGAGACATTGCAGTGTTATATTAGAATAATTTGGAGAACACTGCATGAAGATGAAGATCTCTCCAGTGATGAGAAGGATTCCAGTAACAGTATAACAAAGTTATTCTCTTTGCAACTCAAACTAATGACAAAGTACATTTGTAATAGAACTAGAAAGGTCAGGTTTGTATCTTTTAAAGCAACTGTCAATGTTATTATATTAGAACTATTAGACTACATTTTTTTTTCATATATCCAATTTATTTTCATTACTCTTGCTTTACATTTTGCACAAAAATGTAACTTACAGATTGTTTGCTTTGTCAGACAACCTGAGAGACATAAAGCAGATTCCATCAAGCACACTGGGATGCCACTGATCTTCAGAGCACAGATTTTCATTTCAGATCAAATTCTTCCAGTCAGTTTCTGCCTTGTAGTCCAGTCAACTCTTTTCTTACCCAGGATTTCAGACACTGTTGGTTTGTTTTCCTGTTGCTCAGGAAGAAGCACAGACTGTGTCTGATGGCCTGCTCTGTGCAAGAACTGCTGGACACGATACAAGTCTACTCAAGTACAGCACTATCAAGGAAGACACTAACCACAGGTTTTCTTTGAGCTCTTTGAGACTCTGACATGAATCACAGAGCTCAGTAAGACAATACAGAACACTTACAGTAATTCCATATCTTAGGTTTTAGAAGACACTGTGGAGCTCAAAACAGGAACAGGTACGAATTATAAATGGCTAAATAAGGGTTTTTTTCCTTCCTGTTGTTTTAGTCAAGTGTTTCTATATTTAGAAATCAATGTATACAGACTAAAATGATGCTACTTAGACAAATACACACTTTAAGGAGCTAGCAGAGATTATCAAAAGCTTGTAATAAACCTTCTGAAATAAACATTCAAAGCTGAAAAGGCACTGTAACACGTTCTTCAACTTGCAATATAAATTGAAGTGAACAGACTTAGCACTCAGCTCTTCTGAGAGAGCAAGAGCACATAAGCCACTTCTATCCAACTCAGCACAGCTGGAACCCAACTGTGAGCTTTGTTACTTGAGCAGCAAAAAGGAACCCTCCAGTCCACGTTCAGCACAGTCACTGAAAGAGCTACCGAAGGGATACAGCCGTAGTATCCGCACGAGGTGGCTCATTCAGGTGTCCTCCAAAGCCTACCCTTCTCTGTGACATTACTGTACAACGTTATGAGTCTGTAATTGCTTCAGAGAAAAGAGACACACACAAGACTGTGCACACTTGTAAGCCAGTGGGCACATTTACTGTCAATAATTTCCATAAAAGGCAAAATGGTGCTGTACAGAGCTGTCCTCAGTTCCTAAAACTCACCTTAAGCTTTTGTGGTGCACCCTTTGCAAGTGTCAGCTAAAGGCTCTGGGTTTGCCAGGGCTAACACTGCCCATTACATTACATGTCACGTATCAGTGGCAGAAATTAAGATGTCAGCTTGCAAATCCCACCCCACCAAGCCAGGCACCCCTGTCCTGGCCCACCCCTGTCCCCACAGCCTTGCCCATCCACTCTTGGCTGGGTCTGACTGCTGCTCTCTGGGTCTGATCCTGTTCCCCACCCTCAGGTCCCTGACTGCTGTCCCCAGGAACCCCCTGCAGTTTTCCTATACACTAAATTTTGGGAGTGTGTAAGTAATCCACACTTGGACAACATCATGTTTGAACATGGGAACCCAGAACTACTGGTCCGCATATAAAAGTGAGCTCATCTGATTTCTCTTTTCTTTGGAAAAAGAATTGGAAAGAGCTTCCTAGCAGTCAAAAAGAGCAGGAGGGAAGTGGCCTGATCTGCTTCCAAATGCTTCTGCTAGCCGATAAGTGAGAAGGCTCCAAACCAACAGCTAAATTTAAGAGTTATATGTCCTAAGAGGCTTTAATTGATTATTTGACCTTTCTTTTGGTCATCTCACCAATAAGCAACCACCATGTTTTCTGTATTTTACTGTTTTATTACAGTTTTCTACTTTGAAAAAAAAAAAAAAATCAGTGGCTAATCATTTTTTGTCTATACTTTTAAAAAATTAACCTTGTATGTAGTAAAGAGACCACTCATGAGAACTCATGAGCAGGGCAGAAACTGCCAAGACTCTTTACCAAGATGACTCCAGAAACAGATGCTTTTCAAAAGGGTAGTTAATATAATAGAATAATAATTCTTACTCAGTTCTTTATCCTAAAGGTATTTTAATTACATTTGAATAAACAATTTTCCAACCAACATAATTACTTCCAATATCATCTGCTTCCTTTACACACCACGCAGACAGCAGTGGTGGGAACTGCTCTGCTATTATTCTGTCAGTGAAGAGTGAGGAAATCTTGACTCTAAGAAAAGATTAACATGCCTAATTTCAGTCTTTGCATTTAAAGTAATATTTTTAAATTGAGGGGTCCAAAATATATCTTTTCAATCTACTTTCTTCATTTACATTTTCCCTTTTAAAAATGCAACATTAAGCTCTCAAAAGAAAAAAATAATATAAAATCACTAACCTGAGCACGATCACAGAGAAGGAAGGATCTGAACAGTGCTCAAACACTGCTAAAGAAATATCCCTGCACTGGCAAGGTCACTGCTGTTTCATGGCTGGGACTCTGCTGACTGGACATTGCTAAAACAACCCTGTGGCAGGCTGGTCTTCTGAGGAAAAGAAATACTTAAAAAATATCAAGTCTACTAAGCACATTTTCTCTTTGCATATGTTTGAGATTTTAGCTTAAATTCTCATAAATTGAATGTACAGCAGCCTCCTCTGCTTTCTCTCTCTCTCTCTCCCCCTTCCTTCCCCAATTTTTTCCAGTGAAAAATCATGCTCATGAAAGCTGCAGAATGAGAACTTCAGAGACTAAAGGCCTCTAATTATCTAGAAAAGTGCAAAAATCTATCCTTCCCCATTTAACTCCGGGAATGCCTCGACCCCTCTTTGCAAGAATCACATCCCTAGAAGAGGAAAAAAGAAATAGTGCAAGGAAACAGTTCAACCTTGAGCTTTCTGCTAAGCCTCCAGTGATGCTAATTATTGCCAAATCTGACAAATCTCCTCATGGCAGTGTCACCTTGCTGTTGGAAAAGACACTGACAGCCAAGTCACCGGAAAGTGGTCACTGCAAGGAACAGCTCATTCACCAGGGGTCTGGGGGCCACATTGTCTAAAATCACTTTGCTCTGAACTAAAAACAGCAGCAACAAAATATTGTAAAGCTTACATTGATCTTTTCCTCCCCCACCCAATCAGAAGAAATTTGTATTGATTGAGAAAGAGAAACTGCTTAACAAAAAGCAAGGCAGCATTCTGCAACAAAAGACTTCCTGCACCAGAAGTCCAGAAGTGTTATGAAGATTATCTTATGATGGGATCTGAAACTCAAATGCAAAGCCTTAAAAAAACATATTGAATATACTAAAATGAAACCTAGCTATTTTGATTTTAAATTATTTCAGTCAAGTTAGACCAGAATAGACCAGAATACAAATCATTTGAGAAAGCTACATGCACTGACTTTGGCTGCTGCTATCTCAATTCCTGGGTTTTAAATATGCATATCTACTATAATAATTTAAAATTGACAGTTTCCAGAGTTTCTCACACTTCAGAAAAATGATTGCTATCTAAATGTGTAGCAAGGTGCAGTCACCAGAACTGCTAAGGAACCTTCTCCAGACAGGAAGAGAAGGGAGGTAAATTTACATTATTGATACTTAGATGAGCTGAATCTAGAATAGATTTCTACCTGTGTTATAATAAAATAAAGCTGTAATTTAGATTCACAAACTGATGCAAACCCATACATTACTGTGATATGCTTGGTTAGTGTACCTGTTGGCAAAGTACCTTTAACATAATTAGGGTAAAAATGACTTGAGTTTCCAATTCTACCCATCTGGCTCATACATCATTATGAACTTTGTATGGAAACATCTTAAAAGCAAAGCCTGGTAATATATTATATCTGAGATTTTTCCTTACCAACAAAGTGGTTAAATACTAAGCCACTAAACAGTTCAAAATGTTTTTTTAAAAAAGGGTAAACCTGAACTTTGCCCAGGGACAAAGCTATTAGAGTAGTGGACCTGCGGTTATCCCACTCATCTAAGGGTATCTGCTGAAGACTTTAACCTGGATTCATGCCAACTTTTAACCTTCACACAGACTTCTCCCCCTGACCCATCCAGGTTTAGAGATGCTATCAAATCATTGAGTCATATACTCAAAATCACTTTTCACTTCAATCAAGGCTGGGAGCCATCTACTTCACAGGGAAGATACTGGCACAAATCACTTATTCAGAGTCTGTACAGTACGCTTCTGAAAATTCCTCTCATCTCCCCAAGGACAAACAAGTACTTCTGCAGCAGACAATAGATTGACTAATCCTAAGGCATTAACACACAAAACCAAAATAAAACAAAAACAAATCGAAACCCACCCCAGAACAGAAAAAAAAAAAAAAAATCATCATAATCAAATAAAACTCCCCAAAACTACAAATAAACACACACCAAAAAAGCAACCGAAGAGGAAGCTTGTCCCTACCCATACACACAGATCAGTGCTGTGCCTTTGCACCACCACAGCTTTACAGCAGTGCTGCAGCATTAATCTAACACTAACAGAACAAACAATAACACTAACAAAAATTGAACAGTAGCTAATGGTAGCAACATTCAAACAAAAACCATACACACACAGCACAGAAAAGCTTTTGTTGCAACACATACTAAAACTAAAGCACACATAGCACACAGATTCATCCAGTTGTTTTATCTGCATTACTGAAATACTAGATGGGAGTTAATCAATCTGTGGAAAAACCTTGACAAGTAGCAGGAAGGTACAGTGCTGTTATTCAGATTTTACACACGGGTGAAAATATATTTAATACTCAATATTTTAAGTAGTGACGACCTTGGATGGGCTGAGCAATTTCACAGTAGAGAGACATCTATGCGGTGATTTGTACTTCTGGCACAGACTTAAAATATCTCTGATCATCAGTTATCTGGGCAAGGAAAACATATTTAGTGTAAGATTTTTAATTTTTTCCCTAGGTTTGCCTTGAGTCATTTGGTGCAATTTCAGTCTATATACATTGATATATTCACTCTTGAATCAGCAGTTTAACAGAGAACAGTCTTGCAAAGGAGCTGCAACATAGAACATATACAAACTAAATGTGTAGGGGCTGTAGAAGCAAAAGGTCAGAACATATTAAAAAACCACAGTTGCTTACAGCAACTTCAGCTATATCTTAATAAACATTAAAAAAACTTTAAAAATCTGTACTTAAGGGATAGCCTTCCATGTATCTGCAGTATGATGTCATTCTTATCTGTATGACCATATCCAAACTCTTCTGCAAGACCTTTGCCCATTTTAATGTAAAAGACGGACGGCAAAGTCCATTCAATGAACAGATACTTATAATCTGACTTTCTCCTCAGTGTCCACTGTGTGACCATATGCTTTAGTTTACCATGCCCCACTCAAACATGCTCTGCAAAACGAAGTTATTAATTTGCTAGTGGAATTTTTCTAGTATTCCTCCATATATTCTCAAAAATCAGAAATATTAGTTCATTTTCATTAGAGTCTGATGACGAGAATTATATTATCTGAAATTTTCAGATGAAGAACTTTAAGACAGAAAAAAATGGCACATATTTAGTGATTTGGTGCCCAGTTAGCAAGGAATAAAACCTGTTATTTTCTACAACTCTTCATATTACTTGGGCTTTACATATCCAAAGCATTCAACCTCTCTGTCAGTTCTGAGTGCTCAGCATACCTGTAACTGCAATCCCAGCAGTTTCTGTGAAAATTCACATTTAAACAACTTGATTAAAACAATATAGGCGTTCAGTGGCATTGGTATAATCCAGTCCTTCACAGCTGCACTGAACTTCAAACAGAAGACAGTCCCTTCTCATCCTGCCTTCCAGTTTGATTCACTCCATACCATTTGTTTTCTGCATGAAATGGAGCAAAGTTGCCAAAATCATTCATGGTGAACCACAGGACCCATGAATCTCACTGTTTTCTATGTATAAAGAGCAGTTTGGGACTTTCTTGTCTGTAAGTGCTCTCAAGCCTCCAATTTCCTTCTCTCCCTTTATGCAGGAACCCTTCTGCCTAAACTGCATCCTGTCCTCCAGTGATGCATCTAGTGCCACCATAAGGAAGTGGGCAAACCCCTCTCTCTGGAATTTCAGGCAGAAGGAAAGGATCAACTCTTCACTGTGTACATTAAAAAGCAAGACAACTGTGCAGGTGTTATTGCAAGTGTACCAACATCTACACATACCCAGGCTCCTTCTGGCAGGCAAGCACAAGCCTGCTGTGTCACCAACCAACACCTTGACACTGGGTAATGAGACAACACGAGACCAGCTGGACATGGCCCAATGGCAGTGGCACTGCAGGGGCTTTACTCCCCGCACCAGGGAAGTGGCAGTGTTGGCTGCATAACGTGAATTGCATCAGCAGTCTGGGGACGTCAGGACAGGTGTCTCTGTCCTGACCCAAATGCCTTGACCTCATTTCCTGAGCTGCACCACAGCCAACTTCATCAGACAGCTGGAGAAACAGGAAGATGATGCTCCTCACCCTGAGAAGGTACCCCACAGCTCTGGAGTCTGAAACACTGGCTTGAATTCCTTTACGTGAGAAGTTTTTATCATTCAATTCCTATAAACAGTGAAGGACACTGGTACCCCCAGCTCATCTGTACCATTTCTAACCACTTTCACTGCATATGCCTTGGGTTAGTTTAGAGCATTTCAAATCCTCCCTCAGGCCCAGGAGACAGTGAATACCCAGTGGTTCTTAGCTCCAGACACAGCTTCCAGATAAGCAACCAGAGCTGCTTCATTCTCACCCACAATCTCCAAGGGAGCTTGAGCAACAGTTCACACTTGGGATTCTGCTTTGCTGGGGAGCTGTCCTGAATTTAAGTCATGTATGAACTATAAGAGCCCAAGTTTACATTTTGGTTTTTTTCTTTTTTTCCCCCGCCTGAAATAAAATGAAGTCTTCAAGGTTTTCCTGAAACAGACCCAATGCATTAGCTGTGTGTTTCTGTGTATTTGTTTCATCAGTGGTGTTTGAAGTCCTGTTGAGTTTTACAGGCAAGCTCCTAGCAACATGAAGGAAAAATAGTGGACCTCTGAATTAATATGTCAATCTGGCTACTGACAGAGTAGTCACCTATTTAACCTTGAACTTTAAATGAAATCCTAGTCACATTAAGAGCCATCTCACAGGTTCCAAAGGTACACTGGAAGGGAACAACAGCTTACATTCCAGAGCATGGTTCTGTCCAGGAGATGGACAAGTTTCCTATTTCAGGGTCACTTGCGGGTGAAACTCTACCTTGGCTAAAGTAATCAAGACCTTTGATGTTGATTTCAATGAAAGCAGGGTGTAGTTTTAAAAGGAAAAAACCACCCAGCCTAGCCCATAATGAGAGATTAAATCTCCAGCAGAAGAGCCCTCAAAGTTCTCTGCACACAAGCAGACATCTTGTGCTTGCCTCTGTCACTGCTTCAAGCTCACTTGAAAAGCACAAGCAGTTGAATTTCTTAAATTCCTAACGTGTTTTCTGATGTTGAGAGACTTGTCCTTTGCTGTTGTTTTTATTCTGAAAACTTGAATTATTTCTGTTGCAGTTATCCTTTTGATCTCTGTGCTATTTTTGCTGAAACTTTTCAAAGTACTCCAACATTTATCTACTTTCTTAGAAACCAAAGAAGGAAATTTGTTCCCAACATGTGGGAAAAGGGGGGCGAGGGGGGGGGAAGAGCATTCCTCACAGTCACGTTTTAGTATGGCATTTCAACACTAACATAAATTAAACAACACCTGTTTGTACAAGCTGAAGAACTGATCCCATTAGATTTAAAAGCTAAAGAAAAACAGGATAAAGCTATCAAGACAAACTCCAATCCCAAAATAGCTGAATTGCACATATCCGGTTCTGGCTTTCCTTGGTGAACAATCATGGAGTTTGAGGGATTAAAAAAGCCTAAAGTTTTCAAGTACAGTCACACTTATTTCTGTTTCTTTTTTTCCTTGGTAAGAATTCAGAAACATGAAAAACTAATCTGACCTTTCTATCATGTTTTTCTTCAGTTTGGCATTAAGGAGTGGAATTCTTTGACCCCTCTTTTCTCATGCTCATTTCCACCACTCTTTTAACATCTTTCTGTCGTCTCTATTTTGCCAACAGTAGATGGCACCAGTAAATTCTATATTCATTACAATACCAAGGGGTTTTGTTGTTGGTTTAACTTCCATGGTTATATTTTCCTCACTGTATTCTATGGGGTTTTTTTAATTAGTCACCATGACAAAATTCTACTTGTGAAAGTCTCTTAATTTATTGGCATGTGCTTCATTTAAGTATCTGCTGGTTATTCACATGTTTAGGATAATACCACCTAAAACTATAGCTTGATACAATGCCAAAACAGTAATTTTCTGCTTTAACTTTAATTACTTCACTAAAATTGCATTAATTCAATAACTGAAACTTGGATTTTTAATTACATTCTTGAAATTACATTAATTTAATAATGGCAACTTGAATTTCTGCTGGTAATGTTCTTCTTTTCAAAGAAGAAATTATTTTTGCCACATAACTCAATTAAAATGTTCCACAACCACATTAGCTTATTTATTTAGCTTATACATTTAAAATGCAGAAGCTAGGCAGCAGCTCTGCTGGTGTTTGGGTCAACACATTGTTTTACCCTTATATTTATCTACAGGCTCCTACTTAGTTGTGCTATTCAGGTCTAAGCTTAATTACACAAACACAGTTGCATCAGAATTTTTTAAATCTATATATAAAGATATATTTACAAATTAAAATACATACATATAAAAATAAAAACACACACTTCTACTCAAGAAAACAATTACAGCAAGATATAGAGAACATTCTATTCCCCCCAAAACACCCCAAAGCAAACCAACCCCAAAATCTCCATTGGGGATACATATATTTAGTTCACAACAAGTTCCTTTCATATTCTGTAGGAATATGCAAACACTTTTAGGATCTATTTTAGCTGAAAACATTTTGTCAGATGAATTCCACCTTTAATTTCATAATTTTCAAAAGAAATTTATTATTAGCAAATTTATGATTAATTTTTGCCATAACCTTCATTTTACTGGAAATGGAACAGTAATTTGGGTTACTACATAAGTTCGTATGTATCTGTATCTATCTACCTATATCTCTCTCTCTCTATATATATGTATCTGTGAACATAAATAGCAAGGAACAATGGCCACAAACAGAAAAGATTGAAAAGAGATGGTTCTTTGGAATCATCATTTCAAAATTCACCATGAAAAAACATTCCAGTGCACTGGGTAAAAGCATCACAAATTTAAAAGGAAGGCTGTCCCTCTGACCTACAATAATGGATTGCTGACTTATTGAGTTCACAGATCAATTGGCTTCCTGCATCTCAAGAACACGTCCAGCAGGCACTTAACAGTGTTCAGATCAATGGGTTTCCTTTCTCTATGATCCACAACATCTGATATCTGTACAAAGTTCAGATATATATGTACAATGTTCAGCCCCACTCCCACCCTGAGCTAATGATCCCCAAGTTCCTGTTGGTGTCAGAATGACTTGCATCCAGGTCTTCATGTGAAGAATCTGCCACCCCCACAGAAAAGAGAAAAATATGTTTGCAAACAGTCACGGTCATTGGATACCACAAAATGACAGTGAATTAGATAAAAGGCAGCTGAGTACTACAGCTGTGAAACTCATGAGGTTTTCAAAACCTTGCATAGACCAGAAGTAAAAGTAGATGTTTTCTGTTTGCTATTGGCCTATGCCTTCAGGGGAAAGAAAGCAGAAGGAAAAAAAAAAAGATGTTTTTTCTTAAAACATGAAGAATAAGAGCACAGAGAGGGTGTGTAATAAGCTATTGGCCCTTAGTGATGAGTAACTCTGAATTGTATTTCAGCCCACTCCAACAGGCTAACCTCAAAGGCAGGAGAATATGGGGAAGTTGCTTGTGGCTGTCCTGCTCTTAGAACTAAATTAACAGAAGTCCATCTCACATCTAGAAAAAGATTGCTTTAAACACTGAGTGATTTGCAGAGAATCTAAAAAATAATGGGAAGTATTAATGTATAGTGTACACCAGCTGGTGTTGCAGGGGTGTGTGGGCAGGAGGGGTGGCTGTAGATAACAGCGATGTGGTGCAGTCGGGCTGGAGGTCCCAGCTCAGCACATCCTTCAGGGCACACCAGGTGGTGGCATGGGCAGCCCCCTTCTCCCCTCTCTTTTGCTCCAATCATGGCCATCCCTAGCCCTGCATTTGGCAGGGAAAAAAAAGTGTTTGCACACGCATTTCCCATTTGGAACAAGCTCGAGGGGGTTTTTTGCCACTCTTTTGGTTTGATTTGTTTTTTTTCATATAAATGAATTTTCAGGCTGATCAAGTCTTCATTGTTGAAACCCTTCCCAGGGTACTCTGCAAAACAGCATTGCTGGAGATCTTTCTGCTTCCATCTTATACTCTATTTGTGGTGCCTCAACTCAATAATAAATATTATTTTATGATGATTCTGTTTTTATTCCCAGATGAAAACAAAAAGAAAACAAAACCAATCAAGCAGCCAAATACAAATGCAAATTTGAGGCATTCAAAATAATTCCAAACATCTAACCTCAAGCAGCAATTTCCTCTGCATTTAAAAATAAGGAAAAATGAAATTTTCTGGCTTTTAGAATTGCAGCATTACTAAAAGAAATTAAATCAAGACCAGTAAGAGCTAGAAAAGTCTGCCTAGTGCTTGCAATTCATTACAAATGAATCTTAATGTTTGCTGCAATCTTTTAATTGAATCCTCTTCAACCTCCTAACAGATTCCTTATAATTTTACACATAAACAAAAAAAATCATTTTCCATATCTCATGTTGTTTCTATCACAAAATTGCCCAAATTAATATAATTAATAAAATTAATATAAATTTGGATATTAAAATATCTGCTTTGTTTCAATATTATACAAAAAACTTGTAACAACAATACAATATCCAGAGTAGTAGTAGTACAGAGTAGTACAGAAATGCCACATTAATAAAATTCTACAATCACAACCACAAACCAAAAGGTAAAAAGCTCTTGATATTCTACACAGTTTCTGTTCTTCCCATTCTGGCATGACAATCACTGGTGGCATCACAGCTATCTGCTGGAATAAGCAGGTATAATTAAGAGCTATAATTAAAGTACTCCAAATCAATCTCACAGTAAGTGCTGTTATTTCCCTTACACTACAGATTCTAGATTTTGGTATAATCCTGGGATAAATGTTAACTGAAGAATGAATAGTGTTTAACTTAACAGAAGACTTGGAAGGATAATAATAACTCTTTAAATAAATATATGGAAGTTGCTGCTACAAATAAAAGAATCTCTTCTCCTCGTCTACAGAATGACCTTGAACTGCAGTAACACACATTCAGGTAAGAGAGCTGGAAAAAAGCACTTTGGGTATAAGAGAGGCACCAGAATGGACTGCTTGGCTACAAACACTATGGAATTTCCACTACTGCAGATCTTTAGAAAGAGCCAGATAAACATCTGTCAGGAAGTACGTAGGTATAGTTGATCCAGCCTCCAGATAAGAGAGGAGCTGGATGAGTTCTCAAGTTCCCAGGCAAACCTCTCCTTATTTTAATTCTAAGTAACAGAGATACGATTTCTATATTTTTAGTAATTACCATAATGATAAAGTAACTCTATTACTCTTTTCTAAATTATTTAAGCAGAAACTTCTGCTATGCGCACACTGAAGAACTCAAAAGACATCATATTTTCTTTTTCTACCCCTCAAAAGAAAAAACCTCAAACACCCAATAAATTTTTACAATTAAGTTTTTTTATAATAACGTTTGTCAGTTAACATTTTAATCATAAATACTATTTGCAGAATGTAGCTACTAAGCTACAAGACAAAATTAAGTAGATTATAAATAAAATGGGATTGATCTTTGATGTTAATGTAACAGTTTTCCTTAATGTAAAAAAGCTAGTGAAGGAGATCCCATTTTACAGATAATTTTATCAAACGGACCAGAACTTTATAGCTTGAATGATCTAATATCTGTCAAAACAGATAATGCGTTTTCCTATTTCTTTGCCAAACAACATATACATGTGCACATACACTCATACAACTGCATGGTTTAGACTGTGTCTTGTACCTGAGACTTGTCCTTGCACTGAATTTTAGGGGGAGTACACACCTTGCTGGTTTCTGCCCAGTGCTATTCACCTCATCACCAGTGCGACTCAAAATAAAGCTTTTAACATTACAGAGTCTCAGTCAGTTCAAGCATGTGAAAAATCCCATTGGCTGAACACTGTTTGTATAAGTTAGGCACACACACGAGTCCTGGTGGATCACAACCTCTATGAAATACGTGGGAGTTAGTCAGTAGCTTCTTACTTGTGTCTATAGCACAAGTATGGGGCTAAGGAGTGAGACCCATCAATTATCTACACATTTAAAATATTTGTCTTTGGTCACCTGGCATTAGACCTGCATCACCCTCTCTCAACATCATCACTACTAACACATTTACTTTTTATCATGCAGCCATCATATGCATTTATGTGGAAAATCTGCCATGTCTACCCCCGATATATAATTTAGAAGATCATCAAAAACAAAAGGCATTTGCTGATGTGGAACGTCTGTGGGGTTTGTGGATTTGGACTCTTTCCAACATTCCTTTTCTTTTTTTTTTTTTTTCTCTCCTCCCATTTCACTGATTTCAAGCAGTTGGGGTTTTTTTTAGAGCAAAGACCCTTTATTTTCCAAACCATACATTCCTGATAACAATAAAATCTTTATGCCTCTTTCTCTCTTCCAAAAAGAGAAAAGCAAGCCATAGCTGAGCCAAATTTCAGAGGAATTTGGAGACTTTTTAAAATTTAATTTCACTGAAATGTGTTCAAATTCCATTGTCCAAACCAGGTATAGATTGGCCAATCACCAGAATTGCTTAGATGCGATCAGAATTCCATTCCACAATAAAAGCCGTTTTTTTAATTAGAGAGGGGAAGAAGTCCCATCAGCAGTTAATCCTTTAATTTCCCTTTTACCTCAGGAGACCTGGTTGTTTCTGTTCAGTATGACACATGGCAGTAAGTCTGTGAAGTGCACTGTTCTGAAAAACTGACTTTGGCATGGAAGCTCTGTAGCAGCAAGTTACCCTAGAGCTGGAGAAGCACTTCTGCTTCCAGCTTCCTCCTCTCCAAGACATGAGACCTTGTAAGCATCGTTCTCCAGGACCTGGCTCTTCCAACAAAGGTTTTACTGTGACTACCTAATCCCAGCCAACCCTTCCCTGCTCTCAGCCACAATTGAATTAGTACAGTCAGGCTGAAGTTTTTTCTGCTTTATACAAATAACCTACAGAAACCCTCTGAAACTGAGGGCAACAAGAGCAGCAGCAGCTCTTCTTGTCCTCTTCTAACACATATTAAATGCAGCATTAGTCCTGACACTGAATTAATTATTCAGGGAAATTGCTAAAGCAGAGAGAAATTAAAAGACCATCATCCATTGTGCATCCTATCACCTACCACAGCACCAAAATTAAGATTCTCAAATTATTTTATTTACTACAATACCTTTTCTCACAACGTAAGGGTGTATTTTGTCGGAGCTACTCTGACTGAGGAATCCATTTCAGGCCCTCGCTGTGTACTACATTTAAAAGAAATTTCAGTGATCAGCTAAATGACAAGCTTGTGCTCTTATTTAAGCAAGTAGTTATGAACACTTTAGAAGTTTCACATAAGAATTTTAATGAGGCTTTAGTGATTTTGCTATCAGATTATAGTTAATGCAACCCTGATTTTTACCCTAAATTGTCATATTTTTGCTAAATTTTGGGGAAATTTGCCTAGTGGGAAGCTGTAACTATATTTGACATCAGTGAAAATGTTCATTTGATTGTTCTCATTCCCATTTAATTCAAGTGCCTTTTGTTAATTTATTTTCTTTCTGCAGACTTGTGGAAAGGAACAAGCCAGGATACGACCTTTCTGCTTACATGTAAGTCCTTTTTAATTTCCAGATCAACATGAGATATCTCAGTTGTGGCTTTGCATTCAGGAGTATTACACATTCTGACGGACCTGTGCCTGCCAGCTCAGCCAGAAGAAGCTCCCATGGTGTGACAGGTTCTGAGCTCGCTGCCATCCGTGCCAGGACAGCTTGGAGCAGCACTCAGGGCAATCTACTGCTGCGCCTTCCCATGAACCATATAAACTGCCTGGCTTGCCAGATATACTTCCCTGGCTCCAGCCTGGCTTCCCTGGGATGAGGCAACCCAAAACCAAATGATAAAGGAAAATGTCTATGTGAAGGATTTGGGAAATATGGAGAAAAACCTAAAAGATATCAATCTCAGTCTTTACAGAGCTTTACCCCACCGCACCCATGGGGATTTTTGTGCAACTGCAAAGGAAGTAAAACTGGAATGAAAACTTGAAGAGCTGCTGCTGCTTAACCAAGACATTGATAATACTTTTCTATGCAGTTCTGATATGAAAGACAGTAATACTGCTTTTGCTTCCCTGAAGCAGAACAGGTTCAGCTGGTTCAGTCCTACAGCTCTTGGGAATGACTTCCCATTGAGTCAGTGGGACCTCTGTCTGATTTGCGTTCCAGGATTTTAAGCAAACAATACATTTGTATTCAGTATGCAGAGGGAATCTGGAGTCAATTAAATCTGTAAAACAGAAATGGACCAACAATGAGGAAGATCCAACAGCTCAGTCATGCCTGGCAATCTTCTCCTCCAGAAGCATGTGACTGAATTACAAGTCAAATAAAATGAAGCATGAATATTTCATTAAGAAGCACTTAAAAAATAATTTTTAAAAAATTCAATTAAAAAACCACCCCTAAAAAATAGCACACATATTCTTGCTAAAATGCTGTGTTTGCTCCTCCAGACTGCCTTATTTTACAATTAACCTTTCCCAACCCAACTTACTTGAGAAAGGGCAAGATCAGAATTGTAGAGACCCTGGTAACACTCTCAGACTGACACTTTCATTTAAGTACAAAGCTCATGCGCAGATTTTTTTTCTTGAAAGCAGTTCAGGACTTTTGAAACTTATTATAAGCAAGCATATAATTGTCACAATCAACATTTCAAAGAAAGTGAATGAAAACCAGTTTCTGAAATCCTCGGCAGTCAAACAATGAACTATTTCACTAACTTTCAAAAATGCTAGCAAAAAATAAGGGAAAAACCAAACCATAAGCTTGCGTATTTTTGCTTTGTTCAGTCACCAAAATATAAAATGTTAATTAGCATCATGACCATTTAATCATAAACAACATCATTACATAGGTGCTTCATTCTTCATGATTTCTTGTTAGAAGTGGCAAGTGTAAAGCAATCCCTCATTCAGAAGAGAGAGCTTGCAAATTTTCCATGAAGAAGTATTTATAAAAGAGCTTTTATAATTTATTCTACATTTACATGCTGAGTTCTTCAAGACCCCTCAGGATTATATATTGGTAGACCTTAATTCTTGGGAAGAGAAGAGCTCAGCAGCATCACTGCAGCCTTCGGTTAATCAGAGATGGCTGAGCTGAGGAGCGTGCCTGCAAAATGTTCATGTTGGTGAGAGTTAAGGATGGAATAACAACATCAGAGATATTCACTGCTTCACAGGCACCCACAACACCTTGTATGTGTGTTTCAGAGGGAGCAGCCGAGCACCCTCCACCAGACTGGGGCCCATGCTGGCAGGAACAAGAGGCAGGCATGGGAAGCAGAGGGAAGAGCAGCTCTCTGCCTGACAGGGCACCTGGAAATGTCAGATGGAGACCTCTGTCAACACACTGTTCTCCTGTGCTCCTGGCAGCCAAGAGAGAGGATGAGACAAGGGCAAAGCAGAACAACGCAGACAGACCTGACAAAACAGTGCCGTGGGTATTCTGATCCGCGTGCCCCGATGTGTTCCGACAGCACGGATCGGGGCGAGCTGCCCCACAAAGCCAACGCAAATGCCAGGCAGGGATCAGCAACTCCACTCCAAAGTGCAAAGTGCAGTTTGGAAAAGTCAAAAGTACAGGCTCGATCCAGCATGGCACAGAAGAGGCTGCGGCACAGAGTGACAGACTGTGGGAGTTAGCACAGTTTGTTATTCATTCAGTAAGATGTTACCCAAAACAGAGGAACGAAAAAAGTGCCTGAAGAGCAATGTTTTGGTTCAGAGCTATGCAAGCGTGGGGGACTTTTCCCCTTATATTTCAGAATTCATAAATATACTAGAAGTGCTATAAATATATTTCCCTAACTAGATTTTATTAAAAGCAAAGAAATAAAATTTTGATGAAGTATTAAAAAGCTTTTGCCACTATCCTCTTCTTTCTGCTTGTCTGATGTGTGAGTCTATTAAAGCTTCAGTGACAACTATTCCAACCCAGTTATAAAAGGTACAGAAATAGGCCTAGTAATAAATCCAGCCTTTACAGATAAGGATGCACTGAAATGACAAGTTCCTACAAATCTGACATTTTCACATTGTTATTGGGGTAGTCAGCTTACAAACACCATCAATATGGACAGAAGTTCCAGTGATTCCAATGTTCTCTACCATGACGTATTTATTAGTTAGCAAGAAAGTAAAAGTGTAAAAAAAACAAAACAAAAAAAGGACTTGCATTTCCTTTCAGAAAAAGGTAAAAGACAGACAGATATTACACAACAAAGAACAAAGCTGCACTTTTGGGAATTACAGAGCTTAAAATCAAATCCATTACCTTCAGGTAATCAGGACCATCCCAGAAACTATTTATTAACATATAGTTGGGTTTGGGTATTTTTAAATCTTCACTTCTGCTATGCATTTAATGTCTTACTGTTCCCTGCATTTCTTTTGTCAAATGAAGCCTTTTTAAACTAAGTACAGTAGAATTGCATCCATACAGCATATATGGGCACGTGTGTGAAGACAGGTGTGTGCCAAAATAAGGCTTTATCTATATGACATCACATGCCCGCTCTGAGAGCCACAGCCCAGGTTCTGCAGCAGCCTCTGCTGTGAGGATAGGAGATCTGGCATGCAGACCCCATGCTGTGCAAGTCTGCAAAAGTCTGCCTCAAGCATGTAATTCAGTGACTTCTGCTTGGTTTTTCTGTGTCCTGAAAGTTCTCTGCAAGAATATTGTATCACATTTTTGTGTGCGAGCATGTTGGCTTTTTTCTTTATACACACACACACACACACAAATAGCTTCTCCTCAAGTAATGATTTATTTGCCAGTTGGCTCAAAGTTTATTCTGAGGACAAGCCTCAATATTTTCATGCTGGCAAAGTCCATCTCAGTAAGAGTAAAAATAGCAAGAGAGGAGATGTGAGAGAGAGACACTTTTCCTTTCCTCATTCTTAAAATAATTTTTCTTCTGGATTAAAAATCCACAATATGTTACGGCCTCCTATTGGGCACATGCAAGCTTCAGTCACCAAGTAGTTCTACCCGGCTATAAATTTTGAATTGCAGGCTCGGTCCATGCACTTAAAAATAGCCTTGTGGTAAATAACACCATTTGTAACTTCTCCATTGTGCATCACGCAGCCAAATGAAATTGCAGATGAGTTATTTCTGTTTCTGCAGTAGTTTACTGAAATCCTAGTCCTGTTTGAAGGTTGTCTTTAAACTAATTTATCATCATTTGCTATTATAAGAGTGCTCCAAATCCACAGAGTTTCATCACATTCCAGTGCACCTTAGGAAGGGAAAGATGCTATTTGATCTCTTGGTCTAATGTTACACCTGGTTTAAAGTCTCTACAAACAACTCACTGGAAGCAGGCAAGCATTGCCACAGGAAATCAGCACACACAAAGCCCTGAAAACCCCTAAAGGATCAATCTATCTGATGCACTTCTATTTTAATCCACTCTTTGCTAACAGAGGATGGTTAAATATCTTCAAGTCTCCCATTACCTGCATCATGAAGAAAATGCAGGCAGTGAAGACGTATTTTGCATCTTCAAACTTCATGACTTGTCATCTCCTCACTAACCTTACCGTGTCTCCTAGTCCAGTTATTTTATGCAGAGGTAGGATCTCCTTCCTCTCTTGTATCCCTTTGTTTTCTCTCCTGTATTTTCCCCTCTTCAGCTTTAATGATCTACTAGTGGCAACAAGATCCATCACCATTTTCTCCATTGCAGTCTTTTTAAATGGCCTTAAAATGCCAGACTCTAAAATTCTTGTCTCAGAAATGCTGGATATTTGTAGCTTTTTGGCTTTTTCCCTGGTGCAAAAGCTCAAGGAATAACCACCTTAGAGTAAAATTTCCACAAAGCAGCCTCTACACACTGCTACCCAGAGATAAACAAAACTGACTGTCATAGTCCAAAATTTAAGTCTCTGGAAAGGACACCTCAGAGGCAGTGATTAATACATGTTTTTTAAAAATAAACAAACAGAACACCCAAACTCTTCAGGGAAGTGGTCACAGCACCAAACCTGTCAGAGTACCGAAAGTGTTTGGACAATGCTCTTAGACATTTGGTGTGATTCTTGGGGTGACCTGTGCAGGCCCAAGAGCTGGACTCAATGATCATGATGAGTCCCTGCCAACTCAGCATATTCTATGATTCTATGAAAAAAACAAACTTGAAGAGCCAAAAAGGTCTATCAGAAAGTCTTATCCAAATTTCAAAAACTTTTAAATACTTGGCCAAAATTTTCTAATTCTAGCTACCTCAGGTTTGCTGAGAAGAAACTAAAAATCTCACCAACCCTTTCAAGATTTATGTTTGTGGCATATCCCTTTTCTCTCATTAAGCCTTCCTTCTTTTATAAGAAAAAAAAAACCCAAACAAAAAACAAGCAGGAAAACCCAACCAACTAACTAAACACCCCAGGAAAGCACGGGGAGCTCTTCATCAGTTCCTTGAAGCAGACCATATGTAAACTTCAAATCAACAGTTCAGACTCAATTATCCTAATGATATTTTCCAAACTGAACGATTCTATGCACTTAATATATGCTAAACAGCCATTTCTAATACTGATAACATTAAATTAACACACTAACATTAGTCCCCAGAGAAGAGTGGGTCAGGTGTTCCACTACCTACTGTCTTACAGATGTTTCATACATTTTCTGAAGTGAGAGTAAAATAATACCACAATGATCTGGTCTCATGTCACGGCTGTAAATGACTGCACAGGTTTCAAGATAGACAGAAGTACCAGTTACTTTTACTCTGGGATCAAAAGATCCACAAGGTTTTTCTCTTCCAGATTATTTTACTTGAATGACAGCAGAGTCAATCAGGATAAATGCCTCCAAAATACAGGCAGTCTGAAAGTGCTAAATCCATGGGCAATTCACAAATGCCAAATCTCTCTTTTCATTTCACTGTTATGTGGCTGTAAAACTGGATAAGGAAATTATTTTATATGTCTTGTTTTCTCCCTCCCTTGCCTTTTTTGATAACTAGTTTGTGATGTAATATTTCACAGGACAGGAATAGAAAACCGGAAGAAAGTACTCATTTTTCTGCTTGCCTCTATATGTTTATTGCTTGGGATTAACAGCAGTGGTTTTCTCCTTGAATTTACTACTGAGCAAGTAGAAAAAATCCAATTTGAAAGAGAGTCGTAGAGTAGTAGAGTAGAATGCCATAATTATGGAAAAATACACTCTATTAGATACTAATTGGGCTTAACACTGGACATGACACCTCCACAGTCCTTCACAGACACCTCCACCAGAGGAAGAAGACACAGATTGTAACACATTCCCTGCACTGAATTCCTTCCCACCTATCTGCCTTGCCTCACCAGACATAGCTCAAGAGTTTTAAGGAGGAAAACCACTACTGACATCAGCACACGTTCTTAGGATTCCCTGTTACTCTTCAGAGCCCACTCAGAGCCATTCCCTAAAACAATACAAGTGACAGCAGCATCTTAGAAGAGGGGCCACAGAACCTTCCCCACCACCCGAACTTGTAATTTATGGATCTCCCTGGGACTTGTATGGCCTCCCTGGGAATATGAGATATCGATCTATTTCTCCTATACAGGCAGTTATGTCACAACACCGTGGAACTTAAGGGTTTAAATTCACATTAGATATAAAAGTAAAGTTAAAAAAGCAAAACAAAAATATTTCAAACATTGCTATTTCTTTTGGTTGAGTTCTCAACAGCGTGAAAAATATCCCACTCACATTTTAATATTCAGATGACAGCCTGGATGGCCACATCATTATCATTTTCTGGAGTGGAACAGAATTGATAAATAGTTCAGGGGAAAAAAATAAAATAATAATTTCAGCCTTGCATGTAATTCGATTTATTTTCCCGGACAGATTTACCTAGGCATTACCCACAGCAGGGAAATAAGAATTCACATCCCAGAGGAGTTTCATAAAAACATCAGTAGTGAACTGCTGAAATCGAACTTTCATGGCAGTTTTCAGGATTACACTGATTGTAGAAGAATATGAGTGAACATAAGTTTTGCCCTTAACAGGTCATGTAAACAAAGAGAAGAGCTGTTCAAGTGCACTAGCTGTAAATACTGTGTTTAAACCACAGATTCCTGGACAGGTGATAGCTCCTTCATAAGTGAGCGAAAGATCTTGCATGCAGGTCTCTGAATTCCAGATTACTTTAAAGTATATTTTAACATGTATCATTCTGGAAGAACAGAGCAGAATTCACTCTCAGCTGAAGATTATTTTAGCTGCAATATCTTACAGACTAAAAAATCTGCAAGTAAAAATTCAATAAAGAGGCCCAAAACAAAAGACAGGAAAAAAAACCCCACCAAAATAAACCCTCAAAAAATCTGCAGAACCATCTGAATCCATGTGGAGACGGGCCCATCATCTTTAAAACAAGACATTTGGTGGAGTTTGGCAGGCGAACAAAACAAACACAAGTCTGGCAGAAGTAGCCCATTTGGGAGAAGAAGGAATAAAATATGATTGCTCATTCTGGTAGAGGTGGGGAGAGGAATTGTTATAGCATGTGAATTTTTGAATTGACCCACAGAGTTGGGTAAAAATGAAAACATTTGGAGACATGAAATGGAACGCATTAAAATAAATAAGAGAAAGATAGGCTCAAGTCAAATTGGGTTCTGCTAAGTGAGAAAGTTACTCCCATCTGGTCCAATGATGGAAAGATGCCTATGTATCTACCTAAGATTCATAGTTCAAAATGATTAAGAAAGAGTCAAGTGATTGAGCTAGGCATCAAATCAAGTCCCTTTCCTCAATTTAGTATCTCTGAAAGGGAATGCAAGAAAGCATTTCCTCAGTAGTACATAGCATAAATCTGTGTGTATTTTGAATCCTGAGAAGGGTCAAAATGAAATCATAAATACTGAATCATGGAATCATAAAATTCTCCAATGCATTGTTGCATGAAAAAAAAAAACCAAAAGAAAAAAACATTCCACAAGGTGTTTGAGCACATCACTAAGCAAATGTCACAATTCTTCTCCTGGTGGAAGGATAGGCAGAAAATACAATTACTTTATTTATATATTACAATTTATATTTATATATTACAATTTAGATATATTCAAATCCCTCAGATTTTCCTCTGCAGTTTTTTACTAGCCTAGTAAATCAGTGTTCAGTTCTACCCACTAATAATACCTGAATAAATGACTTTGGGTAGTATGAACTACAAAACTGGTATTTGGGAAGTTTCTCTCTATTATTATTGGCCCTAATTCGGCGAAGACTAAAGGGTGTGTACTCTCAAGGTTCAATAGGATTTATGAAAATATTATTGATCACTCTCCTATATATAAACCTAAGAGCAAAAGGGTGATGAATTTGGAAAAAAAATCCACACGTGAGCACTAATGTAAAATGAGAAGGGGTTACAGGAATGTCTACAAAATTTAATACAATTACCTTTACACCCACAAGCTGTACTTGTATCCTGCAGCACACAGAACTTTAATCTTCACTAGAAAGTGCCTGTTCAACAACTTACATGAATCACTTAAAAAATGTTTTGGTTTTATTTAATAATAAAGGAAAACAACAATCCAAATTTAGAATGAACTGTAAAAGAATAATAACCATTTTTGAGCAACTAGGGATGCAAATAATTTTGGTAAGTATAAAACTATTTAAATCACTATTTTTTTTTTAAAGAATGGCTCTCTCTGATCATATTTCTGATGGGATGAAAATTTAAGTGAATTTCTTTCCAAGCACAGATTCCAATTTCTCAGTTCACACAAGCTTTTGGATACCATCTCGCAAGAGATGCACACCTTTACTATGTGGCTTTTCTCTACTTTAAATATGCTGGATAATTTATTCTGTTTATGCCTATTTTTTGAATTTAGGGTACTGCAAATTAAACAATAGGAAACAAATAAAAACGTGTCATATGTAGAAAAGAGTCAAAAAATTTTAATTCTATATAGAATAGAGTAACAAGTTAAATATTTCAGCACTGGAAAAGGGTTAATTTTATTTGAAAGAAGTTAGCAACAAAATGGTGTCAGAAAAGAAAATCAAAGGAGGGGCATTAAAGGTGACTGAACAAAGTGTTAAAAATCCATGCAGTGTTGCTGTGTGGCCAAACAAAAAATCCTGAATATTTGGCAGACGTAA
Organism: Corvus brachyrhynchos; assembly: GCF_000691975.1. Taxonomy (NCBI): domain Eukaryota; kingdom Metazoa; phylum Chordata; class Aves; order Passeriformes; family Corvidae; genus Corvus; species Corvus brachyrhynchos. The sequence continues at coordinate 615,962 of NW_008246057.1, read as the reverse complement.
CCAAAAAAAGTGCCAACCTGGAGAGAAGAAGCTAATAATATGATGAAAGAAAAGGCTGATTATCTCCCCCTAGACTACTGTGGCCTTGTTTTGTCACAGAAGTGGCAGAGTTATTACAATGAATATTGATTCAATTACTATATTAAAAAGAAAAAATGAAAACCACACCCTAACCACCCTCCCCCACCTCCCGCAAAACAAAAAAAACCCTGTTTTTTTTACACCACCAAGTAAAAGAAAATAGGTCTCCAGATACTTAAAGGATTTTTACCCAGGGATTTTTTAGCCCTAAGTCTCTTTCTTACAAGCTTTCTGCTCTTACTGATTCCCCTATCACTCGCTCATTACAGGAAAAAAAATGGGCATATGCATGTCCCTACTTTTTTTCCTCTATATTTTCTATTTTTTTTTAATTACTTCATGCCCACAGCAGTTAGTAGAAATACAACTAATAATAATGCTGTTTGCTGAGATTAGAGTGATATATAATTGCACTAATTTAATGTTGCTTCCTACAGAGAGTTTTCATATTTTTTACTTAATGGAAACATCAATGCTAAACTATTTTAGCCCCATTTTATACTACGTACTGCAGAAAAATCACTGCATCTGAACATCAGTCTGCCATTCTAAAAACAATAGATATAAAGCCTTGCAAGGGAAACATAGGCAGAAATTCAGTCTAGACCCTGGTTTGTGATTATCTGGAAGCTAGAGTAATGTACATTTTGGCTTGAAATAATAAAGTGATTGGAAATGAAGTACTAGAATAGCTGATGATAAGGAGGTTCATTGGCATTGCTCTGGAAAGAAACTTGTGCTCTGCATAAGCATGAAGGGCAGTTTTAGCTAATGCACATTGTTAGCAGGAGTAAATGAAGTCAGGAATTGCACATCTCTGAAGTAAAATTTGGAGTCAAACAACAATCACATGACTAATTAGCAAATATATATCCATAAGTATTTGAGCCCATGCAAACTGCTATGAAAATTAGGGACACAAAACATTTGGTGCCAGGGCCAAACAGTGCTCTCTTTCAGTCAGCCAAAGGATGCACCCACCAGTAGATGCTCAACACTAAAAAGCAGCAGCTGCCTCCTCCTGTGACCAATGCACTGGCAGATCTGCCACTGGTTTGGACCGATGCTAACCCAGCAATTTTGCAATCTGCATCTCTTATCCTTCCATGCCCAGCATCCAAGTTCTTTGTGGGGTATCAAACAAGATCCTTATGTGGCATCAACTGAGATCTGTACTGACCTGATTAAGCCCCAATAGCATAAGACCTTGATAAAGATAGAAGAGTAGAAATAGAATTGAGCATGGTCACAAGAAAAAGCATTTCGGAAAGATTATAAGAGGAAAGTTGCTAGCACTGTAACACAGCCCACTTCCATCTCCTTACTTAGAGACTATCCTGCTTTCAGAAATTTTCATAAAGGAAGGTGGGTCAGCTTTGAAGAAAATGCAATATACTTGGTGATATTAACATAGGTTCCCAATAGATTTATGGGACCATATTGAAAAATAATGTCTTTGTGAAATTACCTGTTTTCCTAAATGTTTAGAAGATGACACTTAGATAAGTTTGGGGAACTTGTGTTCTCCTGTCTCATTTCAGGGCCACCTCCTATCAGCACTGAAATCAGGAAAGAAATGCAAAGTTTATTTTTTATTATTTTAGCACTTCACAATGCTATGCTTTTATATTCTAAAATATGAGAGAAGTGACATAAAAAGTAAATTTTATGTAGATCTTAGATTTCTTTTGTTAAAAAAAAAATCTTGTCTAATTTTCTAATCAATGCTGTACTTCCATTTCTATGTATATGACAATGAAATTGTTAGAATACCATCTGGGTATGATTTACCTAACTTTTTATTGTGTTTAGTGATTTACAGAAATGAAAAATGCTGCCTTTAAAGGAAAATATAAGTAATCTAGAAATATACCAAACATCCAGGAGCCAAAACCCAAGCAAGCTTCAGAAAGGCATTACTTAGAACTGGCAGTACAGTGTCATCCAGATACATGTAATTTGCTTCCCAACAAGCCAGCTCTAAATTTAAGAGATAGAAGCCATTCAGGTGAGAGCTAGAGCCCACATGTAGATATACTGTAGAATGTGAAATACACATCTGGATTTGGGGACTATTCCCAATTTATTCCAGCATGGCAGGAGGAAAGCTGGACAGAGCTTACTAAGGTCCTTCTTCTTTCCCAGGATGGCTGGAGGGGCAAAATAAGAAGCTAATCCCTCCAAAAGTTTGTAGGCAAAATATTTGCTGTCCCATTGGTTGTCCTGCCCAGAGCTTAGACGGGGCCACCAGCATAAACCAGCTCTGCCACAGCCCAGCATCGGCACCACTGCCTCGTCTCCAGCTTTGGAGCTACCCCCTCAGAGCAGCACTGCTCAGTGGCACTTAGACGCTTCATCCACGAGTAAAGCAAGGAGACAAGGCCATATTTCTCCTACTAGAATGGAAGAAATTTTGTTCCACTGCCTCCAGACAATGCTTGGTCAGTTTTGTAACTATTTTCTTGGGACCTTCTGTAGCACTTCAGCTCCAGCTGTCAGTGAACATGGCCACTTCAGGCATCAGAATCAGCTATTTTGTGACGTATTTTCCATACTTACATATATTTCTCTCTTATCTCCCCTTTGTCTGTAATACAGCAGTGTGCACTAAAACGAAGGAATGCAACTCCTCTTTAAACCTTTGTGTTTCCAGCTCTTCATCCACAAAAACATTCAAGCAGGCTATAAACTTTTCTCCCTCTGTGCCATTACTTGTAATGGTAATCTGTTCAAGAAATTGTCTGCTGCTGCTGAAATTGCAATAACCATCTCATTTGCAGCAAGGCAGTCATATTCAAACATAAAATGCAGTAGAATGCAACCTCTTGAGACAGCACTATATTAAAGTTACTAATAAAGGCCCCAACTCTTTTTCCATTAAAAGTACAGTGACTTTCCACTCAATTCAATGCAATTTGAATTGGGTCTAAATCACTCTTTTTAAACATGAGGTCAAACTTTCATCATGTGCCCTGGGAGAAGACTAGTAATTCTACCCTGAGTCTCCTTTCTGTTGGGCATTAACCGATTTTACACTATATTCATCTCAAAAGAATTTTGCTGCATGGTTATAAACCATTTTTCTTCCAAAACATAAAGGACACATTATAATCTGGAAAAAGTAAAGAACTGTAGAAAGTTGTTAAGTTTTGAATCTTTACTTGATTTTCTTGTCTTGGCCATGATAAAGTAATTCAAAACATCTACGTAATTTCAGCAGTTTGTGGCTGTTTCTTTCCCATTTCCTTTGAAGCAAACAATTGAATGCTATTAGAAAAGGGGGTACCCCATAATTCAGTATCATCATCTTCGGTAAGGTGCTGCAATATCATCCTAGAAGATTTCTGTCATAGTCAAAAAGCCATCACTTCATACAGAAATCAGGCTTTGCTATACTTTGGCTAATCTACCTTCCAGAATGGTGTCATTCAATTGACATTCCTAAGGAAGATACTGAGTCCAAAAACCAGACATTCTTGCTTCAGACCATGAACTTCTGTGCAAGGTGTAGATGTAGGTGCAAAGAACTTCTGTCTTTGGAGAAGCTTCCTCTGACTGGGGACCTCCTCAACTGCACATGGGCTAAAAATACAATTATGCTGATCCATAAAGGAAAAAGTGTACTTACCAAAGTCACAAAATGGTTTTCTTTTGTAAGCTAGGCAGTGAGTCACAAAGGAGATATTTGTTAAATGCTCACTTTGCTTCCCTGTGTTTTTGCTTGAAACAATTATGCTGAGCTGTATCAATCAGCTTCAGCTCAGTGGGTCAGGGTGAAGAATTTATTTCAGGAGGTTCAGTTTCTGCTGACACACCATCTGATTTTCACTTCTGCCAGATAGGTTTTTTTCTTTATGCAAAGACTATTTGCAATACAGGAAGAAATAAAAGGCCCATAAAACCTGTGCACTTACAGAGAGCAAAAATAAAAGAAAATAGGGAGGTGAGAATTTGTTCCTGCTGGGTGACTACAGAAGGAATGCTAAATTTATGTGACAGTAACTCTTGTCTTATAGAGGATATCAACAGGTCAAGAAAACACTAAGTAACTACAGCAGTGTTCCAAATAAAGCTGAAGATACTGAAGGTTCCCGTATTTTGGACTTCAGGCAGAAGAACAAAAGGCAGGCATGTAGTCTCCACTTACAGTAGACAGAATGCACTACCTCCTAAGAGAACTAAATCAAGAGATAAACAAATGCTTTTTTAAACCTTGGAAACTCATAAATTCTGCTGCATAAAGCTTCTCTACTGACACCAAGGACAACCTGCTGGCTCCTCTCTGATTGCAGGTGGTAAATTTAGTCAGAAATTATAGAAAAACAATTTCAGGATCTTTGTCAATCAACAGAAGGATTTTTCACAATGCAAAACAAAAGGAAAGATGGTCTAGACAAAAACATGGGGGAGGGAGTGATCACAAAAATCTTGGCTATAAGGGGCAGCCAACATAACTGAGTGATTGAGAAGCTCTGCATCGACATATGCAAGCATTGTTGGGGGACACTGGATTCATGCGTATTAACATTTTAATGCATGAATTTTGTAATAAAAGATTTCATTCATCTATCCTTGGTGTCACGTGGTTTGTTCTCAAGCACGCGTCTTACACACTTGAAGTACTTCATCTCCTGGCAGAACTCAGATTGAAGTCACACAGGAGATCTTATCCAGCACATCCAGGCTGTCTCTCTCTCCTTTACCCTAAGGCCATCCCACCCAGCCTCTCTCCCCTCTCATGTTTTTCTCCAGCTGCAGCATAGTCTCTTCATACCATCCAGCAATCCAGCCACCAGATCGTCCCCTGTCCCTTGGCCAGCCAGAGCTCTTTTCTGTGATCCTCATCTTACCTCAGTCCTGTCCCCACTCATGCTTAGCCTTGCAAATAAAACTTTTTTTTTACTTACCACTTAACTAAGAATCACTTCCACCCACCTGCCCAGTTCCTATCCCTTCTGAAGTTTAACCCTCAATGTTTAATTCAGATTGATGTGCTCAGTGATCTTAGGATCACAGGATGCTCACTAGAAAACATGACAGGCAAATTCCTTGGTCTCAGTTCCTCTGGTTGTACTGGTTTGACCTGTTCAACTCAGAGCAGCAATTTCAAGGAAAGTCCCGTCTTAAGGGAGGCAAACATCCCATACATTCGTAATCTTTTGGAAATGCAGCTGCTAAAAAATCTAATAAAACTTGACCAGGAATGTGTGAAATGCAATTTTTCAAATGTTCATAACTTTGCCAAATGTGGGTGGATTTTAACAGGCGTAGTAAAAAAAGCATATCCAGGCTATAAACTTCAAATCCCTCCACTACACAAAGAAAAACCTAGATGTTCAGAAAGAAAATGTACCAAGACATTTAATGTCAGCAAATAAAACTAATATTGCAAGATGTTCACTGAAAGCCTGGCAGTTCCATCCAAACAGTAAACTGACAACCTAAGAGTTTCAAGTACTAATACAAAAATCAGCCCCAACCCCACTTTTGCAATCCTCAGCCATAAACTTGAAATTTTTCTATTTGAGGAACTGAAAAAGACTTTGATTTTTTTTTTCCCACTCCTGAAGAAGTAACATTAAAATATGTTTTAACTCCAAACACACACCTCACCAGATCCCCCACACCATCTGGGACCCTGCAAATTACATAGCTGACTTTAAGAAAGGCCTGGGATTTTATCTTCTTTTTCACCTGTTGGTGCACATTACTATCACATTATGTACAGTACCTAATAAAAACTAAAGAAGAAGAAATTAAAGAAGTCACATATATTTGATGAGACAGGCAAGAGCCACACTGACATAAAACTTCAGCATTTCATACTTAATTACAAGTATTTTAAACAAGTCCTACAGTGAGAGCACAAATGGATTTTCTATAAGTCCTCTGAGCTCTCTTTTGAGCAAAACACAAAGGCTGTGTGCCTTCCTTGGCTGGATAACCCCATAAACCACTACCATGTTAATATTTCTCTAAGTCATCCTTGTTGTAAAACCTATTGCTACTTATTAATGAATCCCACTGTAGATCATAATTTCAAGAGGAAACGGGCTCTAGAAGAGGAATGGAATCCTTTAAAGCATCAAGACTTGTTGGTGTAGAAATAAAGAAGTCGTTGCTGCTTAGTGGCCCCATTAATAAAACAAGTGCCTACAATAAAGGACATCTCCTTGTAAGAAGTCCATCTCTCCAGTATAAATGGTGCTGTGTGCACAATCCTTGGATCAAAAGAACAAGCCCAACCATGCCAACAAAAGGAGTTGCCATTTGAACAGTATTGCAGACACACTGTGTGAAAAATGAGCCCACTGCAAAAAAATTAATTATCTTGTTGGTTTTGTTTTCTAATTAGATAATCCCAATAATTTATCCTTTTCTATTACTTTTGAGATATTTTTAGTGAGAAAATTGCTTGCACAGATGCAAAGCAAGACTATAAGTTTGCAAGCAACAGGCATCCTTCCTTAGCCTTACCTCTCATTGAAACTGCTCCTTCCTGTAAGAGGAACAGCCAGTATCCAAATCATTCCATTTCCCATACATGCAGTTCCTATAACTGCTAGGCAAGCCCACGGGCCATTTGGCTGATTTTCTTTTGTATTCTATTGAGAGCATAAATTCTATCTTGGTCATTATATCCAAAAGCTTCTCTGGGTTGCAATTTCTTTTTTCCTTAAAAAAAAGAAGCTATTTCAAACTTATGGAATATATTTATCTGATCTCCAGTACTGCCCAGGTAAAAGCAATAGATCTTAAAAATGTTTCTGGAAAAAAAAGACATGCAAGATTTATGTAAATAATCTGGACAAGCTCAGGCCTTTTCAGACTAACATTAAGTTAAAGATATGTCAATCTTAGGAGAGAGACCAGTGAGAATAATTGTTTGTAAACTGAACTGAAAAGGTTTGGTTGAGCTTTGACAGAAGATTTGTTATGATCACTTACAGTGAAACCTGGAGGCATTTATGCTGAGGTTTGTAACCGTAACAGCAGCAGTTAGGAGGGAGCAATTAGTTAAGTAGGGGGAAAGTCAAGGCAAATGGTCTCTCCAGTGCTGCCTTTTGTACAGTGTTGCACAATAACAACTTTAATGCACAAATCCAACTTCTCTGTTTATGAATTAGAGTCCTGTCTTTGCCAGTCTTTCACTCCATGTGCTGCTAATCTTATATTCACTGCTACTGAGCACAGCCTGCATCAGAGGATATCTGGCTGCATTCCTAGTACATTGTACCAATAAATATTAACTCCTCTACTCCTCTAACTCCCACAAAATAACTCTACATGAATTGTTTATATATGTTTATGACCAGCATTTATGAGAAATTGGCTTTATTCTATAAAGTTCTTATATCTGTCTAGAAAAATCTAGATAAAGTAGCATTCTGCCAGTTAGCATAACCGTTAATTTCATTTAAAGGGAATTCTTGGCATATTTTTCTGTGGTCAAGAGCTACAAGATTACTGTGATAAGCAAGTATATTTTCTGGTATTAACTCTTTTGGCATACAGTAGAATCATAGAACTGGTTGGGTTGGAAGTGACCTCAAAGATCATCTAGTTCCTATTCCTCTGCCACAGCCAAGGATATCTTGTACTACACCAGATTGCATCAAGCCGTATCCAGCCTGATCTTGAACACTTCCAGGGGCATCCACAGCTTCTCTGGGCAACCTGTTACAGCACCTCACCACCCTTTACAGTACAGAAATTCTTCTTCACATTTAATCTAAACCTACTCTCAGTTCAAAGCCATTACCCCATGCCCTATGGCTACATGCCCTTGCAAAAAGTTCCTCTCCAACTCTTTTGTAGGTCTGCTTTAGAAACTGTATGGCTGCTGCAAGGTCTTTCCAGAGCCTTCTATTCTCCAAGCTAAACAACCCCAATTCTCTCAGTTTGTCTTCACAGGAGATGTGCTCCAGCCCTCTGATCATCTTCATGGACTCTTCTGAACTCACTCCAACAGGTTCACATCCTTATGTTGGACACAGAACTGGACACAGAACTCCAGGTGGGGTTTCACAAGAGTGGAGTAGAAGGGAAGAATCACCTCCCTCATCCCTCTGGCCGCACTGCTTGTGACACAGCCCAGGACGCAGTTGGCTTTCAGGACTGCAAGCGCCAACAAAAATATTAAACAGCATCAGTGCCAGTACCAATGCCTCAGGGATGTCACTTGATATATTTGGTTACCTCTACTTACAGATCTGTGCTGTTAGATAACCTTAACCTCCATCTGTCTACAAAGCCACCTTTCCTCCCTTTACAGACAGGCAGGTTTTTTTGTAGCCAGATTTCCCTCCGTTGTCATTGAGTAAATTCTCTGTCTGATCTGAAATAAGAAATAAAATAATTTTAAAAATTGCAGAACCTTTTAGTGACAGCTTCAACTGGGCAAAGCAGAAAATCTAATCTGAGAAATCAAATGCTTGACCAAGCCTACAAAAACAGCAACTACTACTTTTTAAAGACATAAAGACAATGAGATCTTAAATTCAGGGTAATTGTATTGATCAAACCATTCTAAGAAAACCACTTGTCACTATCAGCAGGATCATCCATCAAAAAGGGACTGTTTGGCCAACTCCTTATGCCTATTCTCTAGTTAAACTACTTAAAGTAAAATGTACAATAGCTACTCAAATCAGGTAATAATAAACAGGTAGTTTTAAAAAAGAGAAAAACACAAAAAAGCACCTACAAAAAATTATGTGACTCAAAGTATGTTCACAATCATGGTATTTAACAGTACCATTAGACAACAGCTGACAATTCTGGACAACTGTGCCCTGGAGAAGCAAAAGTTAATAGTATAACTAATTTTACTTAAACTGGCATTATGTAAGGTTCACACAAGACCTTGAAAAGAGTAAAAATATTATGAATTGTGTTGATAAGTAAAAAAGACAGGGCCATTCACTTACTCTGAGATATTTAAGCAACGTGGCTTCCTTTTAGCAGCAAAAGATGAGATTAATATTTTTCAACTCTAGGAAGCTAAAATTCAGGTATCTAAATCAAAGCTGGTCACTCTGAGTTCACCTACTCACTGGGGAAAGAATCAGGCACTTCTAAAAGGTCAGATCTGTCTTAACTTCTTACATTAGCATCTCCAGAGGCTGAGGTGGTGGAAAGACAGATAAAACCAGTTGAACAGGAAGGCATCTATTTCAGTTACTACAAACAGGGAGGAGGTAGAGGTGCACCTTTAATATTAATCAGAAAGTCTTACGCATTTTGTTCTATACTCATCGATCAGCGCTAGTCTTCTTTCAAGGAAGTTCAGGAGTCATCATTCTGTTCTAAGTTGTAGCTGTTTCAAGTTGCCCCAGTTTTATCCAACAGTTTCTCAGAGCTTTATACCACAGATAATTTCAAATGTGATAATTCCCTTATTTCAAGGGACCCAAATCCCTCTTTTACAGGCATTAACTAAATCTTGTGGTATAGAAAAGTCTAACCCAGGAGCTAACTGAGTTGCAAGTGCTCTTGCAGAGTGGCCATACTTTGTGAACTGCTGGCACAAGAAGGCAGCAAACTTAGCTTGAGCCTGCGGCCATCTGCATGAGACACTTGGGTGAAAATGCAAAGGTTGGGTTTTCAGTCTCTGCAAGGACTTTTGGACACATCAGCAGCTAAAAAATCACAAGTAGGAAATATTTCCTAGCAAACAAAATTCAGGATTTTGTTAGTGCTAATTTTTTTGAGTTAACAAATATCACAGGTGCATCGTGTGCCACAAGCCCTTGAGAAGGCCTGCACCACAGCTGACTAATGCCGTAAGGACATGACACTAAACATCAGGTCTCTGGAATATTATGAAGATTAACTTTAAAACATCAAAGCAATCCAAATGCTCATCTAAAAAGTGTAAATTTCAATTAATGCATTTCCATATTCTCCTGTTTACTACCATCATAACAATTGCATTTTAAGCTTTTTGAAGGCTTAGTGACAGCCCCAGCTTTACTACCATGTCAATTTGGGACTTGGTCCAAAGGCAACTTTGAGAAGACTCCTTTCCAAGTGCATTGGAAGCACCTGTCTTGGTGAAACAGACTTTATTCTCCACAGTCTCCCAAAGAATCACACTTTTGATCTTGAAAATTATCTTAATAAAAAAATACTATGATACTTGTAAGATGAAAAACATACACATGCCAATCCTCCATGAAAAGTAGTCTGACTACAAATCTGTAATCTGCTCCCAGGCTTTCCAGAATTTCAGAATAAAAAATTCCGACTCACAGATTCCAGTTTTGTGCATTACCATTGGGTAGCTAAAAAAGCAAGAAGTTAAAGCAACAGAAGAAGTGAAAGGGAATACGACTCCAAAATAAAAAGAGAGAAAAAACCCCCAAAACTCAGCACCCAAAAACATTGGCTCAAAAAATCTGTTCAACCAGCATGAGTAGAGACAACCTTGGAGAGCTGACAGGTTGCAAAGCAGATTGCTGGCACTGTGTTTTGACTTGCCAGAGGAGAGAAATGACAACTAGAACACAACAGTCTCCCTGCAAATATTGCAAGCAAGGGTGAGTTGAAAACAGACTTTAGCAAGTCTCAAGGTGTAGTCGAGTCAGGCAGCAAGGCAGAAATAGATTCAATATATTCTGAAGCCTCCATCTTCTCAAAATAACTTTATTTTACTGTAAAAAGGCATAAAGAAAGCTTCCCTCAGATCACAGAACCTGACAAGTTGGAAGGAACCCACAAGTATCATCAGCCACAACTCCTGGCCCTGCACAGCACCATCCCGAAGAGTCACAGGTGCCTAAGAGCATTGTCCAAACACTTCTTGAGCTCTGTCAGGCTGGTGCTGTGACCGCTGCCCTGGGGAGCCTGTTCCACTGCCCAGATATCCTCTGGGGGAAGAACCTTTTTCTAATATCCAACCTAAACCTCCCCTGACACAACTTCAGCCCCTTGCCTTGAGTCCTGTCACTGATCATTACAGAAAAGTGGTGCCTGTCCCTCCTCTTCCCCTCACGAGGAAGTTGTAACTGCAATGAGTTCTCCCCTCAGTCTTCTCCAGGCTGAACAGACTAAGTAACCTCAGCCACTCCTCATACAGGTCTTCACCATCCTTATGGCCATCACAGAAAGACTTCTCTGTAAGAAGATGGTTGCCTACATGTCTGTCTGGCAGAGTAGTAACTTATTTAAAAGTTTCAGTCATAATGAGCTTCATTTCACCTTCTCTGTTCCATTCAAAAGCATCTCATTCCCTCTAATTCCTAAACTGTTTAAAATAAGAAAAATCACCAGACATTTTATCTAGTCTGCAGCATGGACGTATCATCTCAACAACATGCTTTTAACATGTTAGGACCTCTTTTAAACACCATGTTAATGAACACAAGTCAAAAATTCATGGTGTCCACTTAACAAACACAGATATGTACATCAGCTGTGTCCAAGCTGTTGTGTTACTCCACCTGCATCAGGCAACTGTGATGGTTTCAAAGCATGTTCATTCCTTAAGGCACATACGTGGTACGTACACGGAATTAGAAGAGGACCAGAGCACCCTGTACTTCCAAATTAAGCTTTATGACAGTAGAACCTACAGTGACTTTATGGTCCATAGGCTCTCTTATCATAGTGACTCTTATCACAGTGACATAGTCTGTGCTCCTGAGTCTGCTCCCAGTTTGTCCTTCAAGTCTCAAGTGCTGGCCTTTGCACTGCTCAGACAATGACTTGAACAGCAGGAGAACTACTCAGCCTCACAGCCCAGGGGATGTTATCCTCATCACCTTGAAGAGGTTTCCCTCCATTCCATTTCAGCCTAAAATATTAACATATTTAGGTAAGTTTTTAAATCATGATTTATTATACTCGCCAAAAACACAAAGTGAAAGCTGGTATGTCATCCAATTGCAGTGTTGAGTGCTTGTTTCCAGGATGAAAAGAAAGACAAATTTACTACTATAATATTTTAATTTTCCAAATAAAGAAAAAATTATAAAGGGAGGGGAAAAAAATCCAGTGGATAGAAAGGGAAAGACATAAATAAACTGACATTAGTGAAAATTCCTCAAGTCCTTAAACTCATACACAAAGTGTGGGGCAATAATATATTTTATTATGCTAGTTTATGGACATAAATTTATGCACTCTTTATCACTTCAATCTGTGAAATATTTGCATCCAAATTAAAGTTGCAGGACTACAGTGTTTTCACAGAAGAATCAAATGCCATTTTACAATATTCCCCCCAGGTAAATCAAATAATTGAAGTTCAGTGAACACATTCTTAAGAGCTCTCAAATAAAAACAGATCTTCTGTCAAATACCCAAGGCAACCTGAAAAGTAAATTAAGGTAGAAAAAAAGTACACAAAGAGATAATAAAAGCAACAACAGATAATGCTCTCTCTACCAATTGCCAAACATGATAAAGCAGAAGTTTGGTGGGAATCCTTTGCCAGACCCAAATGTTAAGATGCATAAAAGGAATAGCAATGTCTCAGGAGGAAAATCATTGTTATAAATGCATATTTCAGGGAGAAAGACCCCCAAGCAATACAAAGTGCACTCAGAAAACAAGAAGCATACCCAGCAACAACCTAATTGTCTCTCAGTGGACACAGCATGATAATCCTTGTAGTAGCAGTATCCCAGCTGATCTCATCAAAGTGCTGACAAGGGAACACACTCCCAAATTTCTATTGCAGAAAATGCAATACACTTGTGACTCTCATGACCTCAGAGGGAAATCTGTGGCCAGCTTAAGGAGAAGAAAAGCTGTTTTTCTATTCTCACCTTGTCTGGCAAGGTAATTGCATTCAGTAACGGTGGAGACTGCATTAAAAGTGGAAGAACACTTGATTTGAAAGGACAGCTTTTGCAAGAGAAATATTAATGAGAGACACTGACATGGAGTACAGCACACCCTACAGCAGTGATAACAGCACTGGGGCAGACAATGCTAGCCACACTACACAGGGAGTATTTCCTTAGCTATAAAAATGTCCTGGCATACATAAGAGAACCAACTGGCTTCTCAATGAGCTTTTAAGCAACTCACACAAGAAAGGTTTTAATAATCTACTCAAAAAAGAGCTTTTTTGTTGTTGTTGTTGTTGGAAAAAAAATGCATAAAAGTTCTTCTGGAGAGCTAAATATTATTTCTATTATTAAAGTAGATCTGTGGAGAACAGCTGAAGCATTTTACATGGGATAAGGCAGGTCTACACATGGAAACAAGTCCAGCCAAGAAACATGACAATTTAAGTCTCAAGATAACAAGTATAAATCCTGTCTAGATTATTTTGAGTAAAGATAAGGGAGATTTATTTGATAACATGATCTGTGCATGCTTTCTGTATTAGGGTCTACTACTGATCAATTTGAGAGATTTCCTTTAAGTGTGCATTACAGGTCTGATGAGTCTATCTGGTTTCTCCTGAGGGTTAATCTGTCATTTACATAGATAATTAAGAAATTTTAAATGGGAATTTTATTGACCTAATTACTAATAAAAGTCTTAGTGGTGCAGATGTACATGGTACTTTATAAACAAAAGATGTGTTCCAGTCTAATGGTACTGAAAGAGATAAATATATTTAGAAGACTTTTTAAAAAGCTGAATTATTTGTTAGCTATGTAGCAATGTTTGTGCGGAAGACTCAATCTTTCCTAGTTATTAGATCATTGCTTTAGTACAAAGACCTGCAAAGATTGAAAAGTCTCTAGCAGCCCTTTTCTGTCGCATACATGCAGTCTATTTCCTTAACATTTTTATAAACCTTTTGTTGCGGGGAAAACAGTTTAAAGACTTTATTTTAACTGATTTGTAAGCAGAATAACCTAGTTACTTCCATAGTGTAAATTCCATGCCATAAATTTCACATATTATTTGCATTCCTCTTTTCCAGTTCTTTATTTAAATCATCATGAACAAGTTTGCTATTCCTAAAGGACTGGAGAAAATTCAGTTTGACATATTCTACAGAAGCCTTTTATTTATCCTTAAAGTTTTATTTGCTGTAGTGTTCTGAGCAGTACACAATAGTGTTGTTTGTCATTTGGCACAACTTAGAATAATAAGAAATTATATTGCTGCTAAGGAACACCATTATTTACTTTTTCATAATTACAATAATATATCATATGCATAATCAGTGAATACAAAAAAACCTTGAAACACACCAGCAAGATGAATTACAGTGAGATATGAAAATTTTAATTTTAAATTGTAACCCTTTACCAGCATATTCTATATAAAAGTAGATTAAAAATAGTGAGTTTGACCTGGTAACCAAAGTATTCAGATTCACAAGCATCTGCAGTTATCCCTAAAATACACAATGAAACAAAGTTAATGAGATTATTCCAATTTATTTGTGTCTCTAGGGAAAAAGTATGTTTCTAGAATAAAACAGCTTCATTTTAAATCAATATATCAGAGTCAACAGCTAGACCATGTTACACATGCATACATAAGCACTGAGACATTTGAAAGTTTTGCACTTTCTTGAAAATTTTAAATTGGTACTTTCTGGCTTATAAACTATTCGCAATAGAAATATCCCAGCTGAATGCTCAGTGATCAAACATTCAATTTCTGTATGTCAGATGTATACACCACTTCATGTAACATACAGCAGCAATTCCTGAGAGTGATTTAGTTCCTGAGAGTGGATAGTTCTGGCAAAGAAAGAGGACTTACAAGTTTCTTTGATTCAAGGACTGCAAAAGCAGCACAGGAAGGAGACAGGTTCAAGGAAGTAGACTGGGAACTAGTTAGTATTTGCATCCTTTTGAATATATGTTTTGCTCTCGATTGAAAATTAATTAACAATCAAGAGTCAAGGGTAAAAATAACGTGCTTACAAAATATTTTAGTAAGTTTGATAATTTTTATGTCTGTTTAAGTGGCTAACATCATTGATTTGGAACTCTTTCCAATTTAAAAACCTTACAAAGCACTGCCTCTCAAAAGATGGAAAAGCAGCAAAGCAGTAGCAAGAGATACAACTGTGGCTTGAGAAACACTAAAGTCTCTAACTGTGGCAAAATAAAGTTTTAAATATTATAATTTGCCACATGATATTTGGGGATGTTGGAGTTTATGCTGCTCTTCACGTGCTGATATATAATGGGGAGAAAATAAACAGTATTTCTTACCTTAAGTTTCTCAGCCAAGGAGTATTATACATTCAACAAGGGTAGAAATCATTTATGAGATGTGCCCAAGAATACACTTCATTCTTTCTGAAATGTTACACAACAACACATTTAAAAGTGAA
Organism: Corvus brachyrhynchos; assembly: GCF_000691975.1. Lineage (NCBI taxonomy): Eukaryota > Metazoa > Chordata > Aves > Passeriformes > Corvidae > Corvus > Corvus brachyrhynchos. The sequence goes on along the minus strand of NW_008246057.1, from coordinate 600,619 downwards.
CAGGTACTTTACTGAACAGGTTTTGCAGGAAGACCAATACAATTAAGATATTTTCTTGTCGTTGTTGCTGTTCCATAGTAATGTCCTTAGGCCTCAGGAAGATCAGGAGACTTTCAGTACAAGTTAAGATTTTAGTACAAGAACTTGTACTTCTTTAGTAGAGGTACAAGGCCTTTCAGTGAAAGACTTTCTTACAACTTAAGAACTGGTTCCTGCTCTGAAAAACTTTTAGTCCAACTGAACTAAGATGGGTAAGAACATTTAAGGAAAGTGAATAAAGAAAAATTTCTCCATTCCTTAAGCTCAAAAGATTTGTTAGCATGTTACACAAAGATGCCATGGGATGGATTTCACCAAGTCTGTTATGTAACACAACTGTCTTTCCCATCTGAAAGCAAAAATTCCATCTAATTGAAAGTACAATGCTTGGAAGAGTGGAAAGGGAGGGAGGGAGGGAGGGAGGAAGGAAGGAAGGAAGGAAGGAAGAATCTGAGCCACTGACACTAAGTCTCAACCAAAAGGGAGTTACTACGAGCTAGAATCATTCCAGGAGATGGATTCCCCTGGTATTCTCTTCAGAGCTTTGGTATGAAGAGATGGGTATATGCCTGCAAAGGAGTCTGTGTACAGTAAATCAATCTGTCAGGCAGTATCAAAGTACATATTTAAGAATTCATGGGATTTTCATGATGGGCATTATATAACACAGACTACATTTCAACCCAAGTGGCTCAAATGTGACTTGAGTTTTACCTACCTGTAGTTTTCTAGCCCATCCTTCAACACAAAAATAATGATTCAAGGTCTTTTCACCAATCCAATCTTTATACATTGACAAGTCTATTACAAGAATGAGTAGCAGCAGGCTCAGGAAAAAAAAAAAAGTGTAAGAAGACACCATGCTTAGTTCTTTGAAATGCTTTTCACTGTTTTACAGTTCTTTCCAGGCTAAATACATGGACAGGAAATGGAACTCAGGACAACTATCTAACCTTTTTCTTAGGAACCTGAGTTACATGCAGGGTTTGAACATTACGGATTCATAATCACATTTGCCTCCAAGCTGAGGGTAAGCCTTCCAAGTGAGTATAGTACCAAAACCTTCTACTGCTTCCCCACCACAGACCAGATCAAACACCAAAGCCATCTCTGAAATGCTCTTTTGCCACCAAGAGCACCTCCAAGCCGCACACACTCTATATGACTAAGAATCCAATTTACTTCCTGGAAGAGTGGCAGAGACCTGTCTCTTTCTCTTTCCTGTCCTGCAACAGAGAGGGGCATTTCCCTGGCTCTGATACATCAAGAAACTCATGAGGGGAATCAGGACCACTCCTGCAGAGTTATCTGGTGAAGAAGAGTCCAAACAGTTAGAAGTCAATAGGATGTGCACTATGATCTCAGGCAAATAATTAAAAAGCAGCTCATAGCAGGTAGGAATAAGAGGAATAGAAACAGAAACCCTCAGAACAGATTTCTGCCTAAGTGTACAATTTCTGAATGAGATCTAATTAAAATACATGTAATCTATACATCAAAGTTATGATCCTTCAACAAAATCAGTCCTCTACTTACTTCTTTGACTAGTCTCTATAAACAAACAGTTTCCAGAATGAGATACTGAGCAGAGAATTTGACACACTGCCTGTCTACACAGGGATCAGCTTCAGTTGAGCCTGTAATGTTAATACACACATCTACAGATCAAATTTTCCCATTACTTTTTCTTCTAGGGGAGAAAAATTTTTGCCTATAGCAAAGAAAAAAAAAAGTAACTACTACAGCACTTATGCCTCAGTACTAATTTTGTATGCTTTTTTACAACCAAAAGTTTTTACATACTTGCAAGTACGTCCTTATAATAATTAAGCCTAGATGTATTCATAATCTGACTAGGAATAATTTATTTATGAACTATTCAAGACTTAATTGCTTCTTACTGTTGTTTTGGAGACATATGCAATATACAAGTCTCCTGACTGCCATGGAAAAAACGCAGATTTCTCTTCAACAAAGAGCAAAACAGAAGAGGATATTCCCTTTTTGGCTAAGCTTTAAAACGTTTCTGGTTTGTTTGGGTTTTTTGTTTCAATATTTATACTACTATTAACTCATCAGCAAAGGCAACTTTTATTACCTTACCCATTCCAATTAATACTTCCCTAAACAGCAATGCTGAGGCACTCTTGGCAATTTTTTACATGCATTTCATCAAATATATATTTGGGTACCTTCTTCAGTGTTTGATGCTACCCCAGGAGCAACATGAACATAATTTCACTGCACTAAGTGCCAGCAATCTCACAGAACAGTTGGGGTTGGAAGGGGCCTCTGGAAATCACCTTGTCCAACCTCCTGCTAAAGCAGATTCACCTAGAGCAGGTTTCAGCAGGATCGTGGGTTTGAGTATCTCCAGAGAATGAGACTCCACAACCTCTCTGGGCAGCCCGTTCCACAGCTCTGCCTCCCTCACAGTAAAGAAGTTTTACCTCCTATTCAGATGGAACTTCCTCTGTTTCAGTCTGTGCCCATTGACTGTTCTGTCACTGGGCAGCACTGAAAAGAATCTGGCCCCATCCTCTTAACACCTCCCCTTCAGATATTTGTACGCATTGATCCGATTCCCTCTCAGTTTTATCTTCTCCAGACTAAACAGGCTCAACTCCCTCAGCCTTTCCTCAGATGTCCCCTAAACATCTTTGCAGCTCTCCACTGGACCCTCTCCATCTGGCAGTAGACTTAACCAAAAAATAACATTTTTCAATTTGCATGAAATCACATACTTGTCCAAAACATCATGCCTCCTGGCACAAGTTATGCATCTCTTCTCTCCCTCCACCCAAAAATACCACAAAGGTAATTGATTCCACATCCTCCAGCCCTAAGTTCTTCATAGAGCTTCACTACTCACAAATTACCTTCACCAGCAACAATCCCACTAAACCCACTCTGCAGCCTCTGCTCTTTCACAGACACACATGCAACTCTTGCCCCATCTACCCCAGAACACTCCCTCCTTACCTGGCAAGATTCAGGAGTGCTTTACCTCCACCAGGTTCAACACAGGGCTCTAGGAGAGATGAAAGGTCAGAAGGACCAGACAGTGACAAAGGTGATAAAGGACTTAGCTGTTTAGACAAACCCATTAACACTACCTATGTCTTCATGTTTACTGACTGAGATGAGTATACTTGAGAAAGGACACCACCTCTGAATGGGAGCTGGCATCCTGATTAGCCTCCTGCCCAGGAAGTATAACAGAAAGGTCAACCATCAGCCAGGATGTGGGCTTTAAAACCTAATTAAGGTGTTAATGAGGGTAAATAAGGTGCAAACTGTGTCAGTACTAGCTTTCAGATAATCTCCTGACCTTCCTAGGTGTCAGGTTCAGAAGGCCAGCTTAAACCTTGCAATGCCATTTGCACAAATCTATGCAACACAAGGGGAAGTGTCTATCTGAATAGGGAGGTGGGCCTATACAGCCCACTCATATTTCTACATGTTGGTCCACTGCCTGCTTTCCAGAAAATTTGATTAGGTAATTCCCCAGTCAGTCTGAAAACTCCTTGCCTGCTTTGATTCAATCAACCAAGTATGAGGTGATTCGATGATACTAGTTTTTCTGTGTTTGCAAACTGGCACTGGCATAAAATGCTGCCAGACCTTGCCTGAGCATCCACTCCTGGAATATCCTGAGCATGCCATGAGCAGGGCAGCTGCCCCAGAGGTGAGTGCCAAAGTCCTAAGGAATAGCACACTGAAGTCTGGCACATGGCATCATTGAAAAGGAGGAGATCTAAGCACTGTTTTGTGGACCAGTGTGAGGTTTTTATACAACAGTAATATAATGTAAAAAACAAAAGTTCTGGGGAGCAATGACTATAACCTTAATTCATACAGAAGTGCAGGGCTCTGCACAGTGATTTTAAGACAACCAGATTTATCTGTCTTGTTCTCATTACATTTCACTGGTCCCTTATAAGCCCATAGATCCCCATGGTTTGAAAAGCATCCTCATTAAAATGCATAGAGTGGTTGCTGGCATACTACTACACACTGTCAGAAGAAGGTTGGGCAGAGTGGGTGTCAAAACCATTTCTCTAACACTTGTACTGTTTCCCTCCATTTCTGTGAAGGTGCTTGGCACTAAATCTGAATAAGTCTCTCAAGGTGCTGAAAAACCCCACGCAGCCAAAGGAGAGCAGTGAGTATTTAAATGAGGCACACTGTATCCTGCACATCTTCAGAAGTTCCTCTGTTGAATACATAGGAGAAAAAAACAAAATTATGGTTGGCAGACTGAACTGATAAATATGGAATTGGGCACTTGCGCCCATTGTGAAGTAGCTGGTTATTTAAAATAGCAGACTGGATTCTGAATTGCATTAGGGAATTAACAGGTATATCAGTGACTCATTTAAAAGAATGAAAATACAAAATGAAAATAAAGCATAATTATTTTGAATTATTTCTTAAGTTAATCAACTATCGAAATGTAAAAATCTGAACACAAAGTAATTTAATGTAATAAAAAAACAGTGTTCACATCAGATCTGTCAGGCTTTTTTGGCAAGTGAGATATCTAAGATGAAATGATTATGCAGGAAAATCAAATCATTGTATCTAACAACTGAAAATCATTCAAACATTGCATAAATTAAAGATTACTTTAGTGCTGAAGGTGGCTTTTTTATGCATCACAGGAACAGGGTTTTACTGACTAATGTCAGAGGACATAGAAAACATTTTTTGCCTGAGATGGTCCGGAAAAAAAATTAAAGTCATTTTTATCAACCTTTACATTAATGAAGCTGGAAAAGGTATGCATGTGACAAACAAAAATATCCTTCCAGCTTAGAGAAAAAAAAATGTCAACAGGGAAAGTCAGATGCTATGATGCCTGAGGTTAAAAAGAAATTTCTCCTCCAAGGCTTGTAGTTGTGTAACTTGCATACTGAGGGAGAGTAACACATTTTTGAGAAGTATTTGGAAGTAGTTGTTGCAAGATGTAGGAGATGAATGGCTGAACTGATGCACTGTGGCAGTGGTTGGTGATCTTGGGAGTTGTGAATGACTGTCAGGCAGTTCAGCCACTATCCTGCCTCCAAAATGATGAGTGGGAGGGAGGGTTGGCTACCAAGAGGTTATGTGTACACGTGTGCAAAGAGAGAGGGGCAGATGAGGACACGTTCTGGTAGGTAACTGCTGGGAAATCTAATACACTACTGATAAAGAAATTATATTATTTTATCAGCTACCCAGGTTCTGCCCAGTTGTTTGGATATTTTGCCATTCCTGATAGCCTCATTTACTTCAGGCATCCCAGGACAGACCCAGGTGACAAGGGAGCAGAACAGAGAAGGGTGTCCCTGTGTCCCTGCAGGTCTGCTGCAGAGGCATCCCATGTGCTGGTATGGGAATGGGAATCCACACAAGGCAGAGAAAGCAATGCGCCTGTGAAGTCTGACCTCACTGGCAGCATGGGCCAGGTGGGTGGATGAGTCAGATTGACAGGGAACTTTGTGTAAACTCATTGTAGTAGCTTTCCATCTGCTGGTAGTGCTCTCACATTCACAAGTTTTCTAGGTACTTCATGGAAGATGATGCACTCGACAGTCTGCGTACTATAAAATGAATTTTACAAGCACACAACACAAGCTATCCATTTATTCATGAGCATTTCTGTTCCTCCTCTTCCCTTAATTTATGGCTTTGTGCATATTTTGGTCCTTTGGGCACAATTGTTGGGTTCCCTCTGCAGTCAGTTCCTTCAGGTGCTCCCTGTCTCTCCAAGGGCACATGCACACCAAACCAGCCTGCCCCAAGCTTTGCTCTGCTACAGCAGACTGAGCTGGCTGATTTAAAGATAATAGCAAAATCTCTAATGAGAGCAGCCTCTGCAGTGCTGATATGAGAGTGCTGATGTGTGGGGGATGGCCCCACAGCAGTTCCAGGCAGTCCATCACGCAACACAGCTGCAGCTTTCCAGCTTTCCACAGCACACTGAGCCTTGCAGCCACCTCTAGAGCTTCAAAGTCTGCACCCAAAGTCGGTGGCAATGCTGCCTTTCACAGCAATGAGTGAATGATCAAACCCTGGCATGGTGAGGGAAAAGTGGGGGGGGGGGGGGGAATCTTAAGAAGAAACAGAGAAAGTGGCTGGGGGGTTATTAGCAGGTGTTGTAATTTATTCTCCTTTTAACTCTGTTTGTAAAATGGATTAGATTTCCAGCTGGTGATGTTCCTTTAATCCAAACGGGCAAAAGAGAACACCAGCTGTGGCAAAAGAACTTAGAAGTTGAAAACATCTAAAATATTTATAATGATGTTTTTGTATTTAAGGACCAACAAAATAATACAAATAAAATGTAAACAATATGTGAATACATTAACTTAAATCATCCAGCTTTTGCCTTGTGCTGCACTAAAATAAAGGTAGTGCATGCTTTTCTGTGTAAAATTTATAACCCCCCATTTTCCAATCATTTAAAAGCATGAATTTACTCACGTAAGGTAATAAATAATTTTAGCATTTTATTCAGGTATGAGTCAGATCCTAAACCAGCTTGACCAGGTCCCTGGTGGGTTGCACCCTGCCCATACCAAGAGCTGCCCATTTGACCAGGAAGGTGCTCTTCCCCCTGCACTGCACTGGGACCTGAGCTGCATGGGCACACTCAAGCTCTCTGTAAGACCTCAGCAAGAAATCTCTTCAGTGTGGGATTCAGTCAATATGAGAAAATTTCCCAAATCACCAGCTCCATTATGGGTCACATGCCAGGAAACGTGCATGGAAATTATTTCACTAGCTGAGAAAAAGCCCTGATCTAGACAAGAGAACCCTTTCCTGGGATAAAGATAACTTTGGACCGAACTCCTCTGTTGCTGCCTGTTCCGAGCTTCCCCTCCCCCCTCCCAAAGACATGTGCTCCGAGCTCCTTTGTTCCAAGCGCGGGCAAAGCCAAATGTAACTCAGACTCTTCAGCAGTGTCTGATTGGCCGCTCACCCCGGGTCCGCCCCCAGTCCTCCCCTTTCCCCTTCTCCTAATAAA